>NC_064429.1:26006777-26139277 GCF_023375975.1 Astyanax mexicanus | reverse complement strand
TCATGTTGCATACTAAGCGTTTTCCTATGTTCTGTTTTTGCTTTCTCGTTACGACCCTGTTTTCGGATTATCGGTTTATGTCTTTTGTTTTGCCCTTATTGGATTTGTTGTACGGTTGGACTGTTTCTCGGTTTCGAACTCGGACTATATTTTTGACTACGTCTTCTGGTATCGGTGAGACCGCTGTTTGCCTGGCTTTCCTGTTAGCAGTATCTGTTAGCTTGCCTGCTAATAAACCTGTTTGTACTTTTAACTCGGCTCGCGTCACTCCTCTCTACCTGGCGTCACCGTAACTTAGTATAACAAAGTGTGTAACTGCTCATTACTGTATATAGCTGTGTATAAATAAGCATATCTGTGTGTAACTAAAGGTAATTATATATACCTGTGTATAAATAAGCTTAACTGTGTCTAAAAAGTGTAACTGTGTGTAACTGAATGTAACTTAGTATAACAAAGTGTGTAACTGCTCGTTACTGTATAAAGCTGTTTATAAATAAGTGTAACTGTGTGTGTAATTGTGTAATAATGGGAACTATTTGTAACTAAGTGTAACTGTATATAGCTGTGTATAAATAAGTTATATAACTGTGTGTAACTAATTGTAACTGTATAGACTTGAGTAACTAAGTGTAACTGTATGCACCTGTATATAACTGTGTGTAAAGCATGTGTAATTGTGTGAAACTGTATGAATGGAAACAGGACTGTTATAACTTTGTTATAGCTTTGTATTTATTTAATTTCCTCCAGAAGTTTCTAATAATACTTCACTTCTCTCAGAAAGCCAAAAAAAAAAACAAAGAACGCTTATATCCTGAACACTTTCTATTATCATTAATAGTAGTAATATGTTTTTATTAGTTTTAGTTAGTAGTAGTAGTAGTAGAAGTAATATTAATAACATTTTAATATACAACTGCCAACTAGTATCTGTAAATGTCCATTCAGTTTTTTAATTCAAATAAACCCTCTGAATAACACTAAAACAATATCAATAAAAATAAAAGTGATAATTTACACTTATTCACACTTTCACAAACATTTCAGATCAACTCCTGTCCTGCCCCGTGTTTTACAGCACAGCCAAAAAGCAATACCCAACAGAAAAAGTTTCATAAAACTAGGCACAGCTATCATGTTTAGAGCAAAATGGATTCAATAATTATGAATATAAGTTAATTAAGAGTTGCAGCATGATCATTTGCTGGGCTGAGTGTACAACAGTTAAAATCAGTGACACTAATCGAGACGTTTGATTAGAACACGAGCAGAACCTGCAGAATAACAGCAGCACACAAACGCTGCGATACAAAGCAGAGTAACAGCAGATCAGCAGAGTACAGAGTGTTCACACAGCAGCAGCAGCAGCAGCACAGCGCCTCACACACTCACTCCACACTCTCTACATCTCTACATGTGTGTGTGTGTGTGTGTGTGTAAGCGGGCAAAGAGAGACTGAGTAACACCAACAGCTCACCCTCCACAACTGAAACAACTACAGTATGAATAAAACCCATCACACTGAAAACTGACCACAACACACACACCAGACCTCCGCTTCTCTTTATTACAAAATGACACTTTAAATAAGCTACTAAATCTCTACACATAAAAAATCAATAAAACTAAGTAAAACTACAAATGTTTCAATTTATAAGTTAATAAAATTAAGCAGCAAAATAACTAACTAACACACACACAACTAGTTAAATACAATACATTATCATAATCATTAAAATGATGATTTTATTTTTTTACAAATCAACTATATAATACTAGAACTAAAAAACAGGATTTTTTTAAAATAAGTCTAATTAATTTAAATTCCGAAAAATAAATAATCAAATAATTAAAAGTGCCTCATAAAACAAATTGTTGCAAATTATACAAAAAAAGTAGTTTTTTTCCAGATCATATGTAGAATTCTAGAAATAAGCAAAAAAAAAAATAAATAAATAAATAAAAAAAAAATATATATATAGTAAACTGCAGTAAAAACACCAACTTATTAAAAAAACAATACATTCTAAAGTAAATAAATAAATAAATAAATACATAAATAAGGAACTTTAGCTTAAGTGCAAATTATGAGCATGATTTACAGAAAAACAGGTATTTTACTGCTTTGCTAATCTGTAAAATATGACAATTAGAAATGAAAAACAGAAAAATGTTATAAAAAATTAAATAAAAGGTCAATTAGTTTAAGGTAAGCAAAATAAATAATTAAAATGAGTAAATAATCACTTTTATATCAGAGTACATTATAATGACAATTATTTATTTTGTATTTTACTTAAGTAAAAACTAAATTAAAAAAATCTAGAGTGGGGGAAAATGTATTGTAAATCAATACTAAAATGATGTTAACAACCACAAAGGATTTAAATTGAACTTAAGACAAATAAATACATTAATTAATTAATAAAGAAATTAATAGCTTTTCCCATGATTTACACAAATGAAGTAAATTTTACAGCTCAACTAGAACTAGAGTGAAATAAGTCATTTTAACAGATAATCTCCTAAGACTTCAGGAGAGCCGCATTAAAAATGTAAATTGCATTCAGTTGCAACAAAGACGCCAACAAAGCCAGTGTCATTTTCAAGGGGCTAATTAAAAATTAAGCATCTGTCAATAACTTGCGATCATAATTAGATCACATGATGAAGCGCAGACAAAGCACTTTCACATTCTAATCAATACTAATAAACTCCCACTGCCCTTCTGTTCTGTCTGCTGCGCACCAGCAACTAGTAACAGCACTAATACCACTATTAAACACAACAAAAATATTAATAAACTATTACAAACTGCATCCTCACCTTTACCTCTCTTCATCAAGCAACACATTAAACCACATCACAGATTATACAGCCTGTAAAATAGTTCTGAACACAAAATATAATCAATAATTACATTTATTCCAAATAGAGTACAGACAAATCCATTCTGTAACCAGAATTTTTCACTCAGGTTTACATTCTGTGTGAAGTAATGGCTTACAAAATCTAAAAGAAATGCAAGAGAAAACTAATTAAAACTAACTAAATTATAATCGATTTAAATTAGTGCATGCAGTATCCTAAGTTCTTAAAAAATGTAAAACAGGTACAGACTTCTAAAATTATTATTTATTTTTAATGTAAAAATTATTACAAATACATATATTCATAATATTATAAGCTCCAAGAATTAAAAGAAAAGTTAAAGAGTTAATTTATTAAAATTTGCTTAGTAAATCCAGTTCCTTGAGTTTAAAATGTGAGCTTAAATTTTAACAATGTTGTTAAAATTTAAATTTATTTATTCAAATTTATTATTAATAGCATAATTCATAAATTAATACATTTAAAAATTTAACAATGTCTTTAGTGCATTCCAAAACTTAGTTGGTGGGGAAAAAAATCATATTTTCAAATGTATATTTTCAAGTTACTAAAAATAAGTTATGAATTTTTGGATCTGAAAATACATAAAATTTGTATTTCACAAGTTCAAAACACACAAAACTAAGTATTGTTCAAATGTAAAGTTCTGAATGATGCCTTTAAATATTTAGAGCCTATTAAATGTACATGATACATTATTAAATGTAATGTAAATTTAATTAAAAAAGATAAAATTAAAATTTAAATACCTAATTTTAACACTTTTAAGCTCTAAAGAGCCAGAGTAAGAGTAATGCCAAATGATTATGAGTGTGTATTGAGAGTGTGTTCAGTTTGAGCGTAGTGTGTGCTGGTTAAGTGGTGTGTGTGTGTGTGTGTGTGTGTGTGTGTGTGTGTGTGTGTGTGTGTTGGCCAGGCTGAGTGAGTGAGTGAGTTAGTGAGTGTGTCTCTGTGGTTGAGCTGAGTGGTGAGGCAGGCTGAGCGCAGCTTTAGTGCCACTGCCCACTGGTGGTAGGCAAGATAAATGACTGGTACAGACAGACAGCATACACCACACAGGACGGTGTGGTGTATGCTGTCTGTCTGTACCAGTCATTTATCTTGCAGGCTGGTTCAGCAGCAGGACAGCAGGCAGAGTAAAGCCGGGCCTCGTCCCGAATCTAACTGTTAAAGAGTTTAGCTGGACTGAGGGCTGCTATGCTGCCTCAGCATTCCCCCCCCCCCCCCCCCCCCACACACACACACACACACACCTTGTTCACCGTGTTCACAAGTGGGTCAGTCTTTCATCAGACGTGACCGATGTCGTTGTGGACCAACAAATCAGAGCGATACTGAAGATGAGCCATAATGATAACACACGGTAGTGAGTTGCCCCCATGTGATTTTAGTACTTGTTTTTTTTTTCCAGAAACTTAAAAAAAAAAAAATATATATATATATATATATATATATATATATATATATATATATATATATATATATATATATATATATATAAATAAATAAATAAATACTTTATTGCTTTTTTTGTTTGTTTTATTATTTACATTAAAGCTAAATATACATTTTCAAAATCAATACTTTTTATTATTTTTAATCATACTTAAAAAGTATAGCTGTCACAATTATTATTTTTTTTAAATACAAAATTTTAAACTGAATGAATGTTATGTTTTCTTAGATGCTAAATAATACATGACATGTATGCATTAAAATGAATTATTTAATTTATTGATTATAAATAATATATATAAATAAATTTATATATAATACAATATAATATGAAGTCGCTGTCCGGCAACAACACTGTATTTCAAAAATGGCAAATTTAACTTTTAATGAAAGCCAGTGAGAAAAAAAAATTGTCAGCAATTTACTCCAACATTACTCCAAAATTTACTTCCATTTAAAGTGAAAAAGGATTTTTCTTCTCCTGTGTCAGATAAATAGATATATAATAGAAATATAATCAAGAGGAAGATGGATGATCACAAGCCATCAAACCAAGGTGAACTGCTTGAAAGTTTGCATCAGGAGTGGCATAAAGTTAACCAAAAGCAGTGTGTAAGACTGGTGGAGGAGAACATGCCAAGATGCATAAAAACTGCGATTAAACACCAGAGTTATTAATTCAGATTCAGGGTTACTTAAACATACATAATTATAAATAGCAAAATCAGAGAAACTAATTTTAGAAACTGAAATGGTCTCTTCATTTTTTTTCATATATATGATATATATATAAACATTAGAATAAACCTCTGATACAGTTGGAACTGTTGTGTGTGTTCGGCCATTACTGCTGTGTAGTATATACTATACAATACTGGGTTCTTCCCATGCCCGCCTCCCTCCACCGTGCCCTGGGTGGCACCTCCTCATGGGGCAGAGGTAGCAGGCCCTGGCCTCCGGGCCAACGGTCAGCCTGGGTCAGCGCGGCCCCTCACTGGGGCTCAGACCCCACTAACCCGCCACTGGACGCCCTCTTAAGCGCTCTTTTGTCCGCCTGTCTCAAACCAGCCGACTCCCTTCACACAGCACCACAATGGCCGCCGCTCTCCTTCATCTCGCTGAATTCGACTGACTGACAGCGCGCTGACACTCGGGCCAATATTCACACCACCGCCGTCTGGAGCCCGGACAAAAACACTCCACCACGCATGATTCATATTTCAACTATAGCTGCAGCGCTAGCATTAGCGTTAGCATTAGCGTGAGCACGAGTGGGGAAACAGACAATAGCGGTGCATATAATGTAATGCATTATATTAGGTTAGACTGTATATTTCAGACATTCTTACATGTCAATAATAATAATAATAATAATAATAATAATAATAATAATAGAGCCACAAAAGAACTACGTTTGGTCACCTAAAGAAATAATGTGGAAAGAAAGAGTGTGTGGCTCTTTACAGAAGCATTTTCAAGAGAAAACATAATGTTCAAGTGCAACATAATGTTCAAATGCTATACTGGAGTTATATGGAACTATGTAGTATGAGCCTGAAGATACAATTCAGCAAATATATAATAAAGACAGCATCTAACAATCCCCCACATAAACCACATAACCTCCCCCACACACACAATACAAAAAAAAGAAAAAAAAAGGAAAAAAAAAAAAAAAAAACAGCTCGCCGTGAGTGATTTGGCGTGTTTGGCCGGTAAGTACGGTAATGATGGTCTGTCCCTTAAATCAGCACATTTAAAGTCAGCTCTAATAAATCCACCTTAAAGCACAGCGGAGCTGTCCAATTCTCCAGTCAGCACCAGAGAAAGTGTGCACAATTCATGTACTTACAGAATATCTGTAGCTTTAGCATTAGCTTTTGCTCATAATGGTTCACTTTGGAAACCTAAAGAAATATTTGACTGAATGGCTCATTCTTGAAGCATTTTTGAGCGTAAACAAGCGTCACATAATGTGTAGATACAAAACTGGAACTGTGTATTTCATACTCGTAATAATAATACTAATAACGGAGCCACAAAACAGTACTTTTATTCACTTAAAGAATAAACGAGCTGTTCAATTCTCCTGTCAGGGATGAAGAAAGAGTCCATGATTCATACTAGAACAATATCTCTAGCATTAGAACTAACATGAGAGAATAAAGATACAGTAAAGCAAGCAATGTATTATATTTAGCTATTGTATACTGTATATACTGTAGTCAGGAACAATGTGTTAGTGTTAGCATTAGCGAGAATGTGAGGGAATGAATAGATAGTGATGCATGTCTTATATTATATTAGAATACATGAGTTACAGCCAATTCCACACTCTCTTAACAATGGAGCCAAAAATAATAACATTTGATCACTTAAAGATTAATCTGAGTAAATTTGAGCTCTTTAAAGAACTATTTTTCAAGTTTAAAGGGGCACTAAACCCCCTGATTTTAGCTGACTCCACCCTCAGCTCAAATTTGAAAAATGCTTTTAAAAAAGAGGGGAGGGGTAGTTTGGAAGAGGCACTGGGTGATGTATAGGTTTAAGGGGCGGGGCAGGAGGGAGAGCTGACAGGATGAGTATTATAGCACATCCTCGTGTATAGCACAGTTAAACCTGTGAGGGCACTGCAGAGGCAGAAACTACCACAATAAAAGCGTTTTTTAAAAGTTAGGAAATGTCTATGAAAATTCAAAGCAGAATTGGTATGTTGCATTACTTTGAAAGAAGATATTTCAGCTATTAATGAAAAAAATGGTTTAGGGTTTAGTGACAATATATAGGCACTATACTGTAGAGATGTAGAAATATGTATTTCACACTTCTAATATAAATATTAATAACGGAGCCTCATCAGAACCATTTTTTTTTTTACCTAAAGAGCAACAACGCTGCCCATTTCTCCAGTCAGGGCTGAAGAAAGAGTGCATGCTTTGCTTTAAATTGGAATAAGACAGTGATGTTTAATGTTCAAATCAAGCTAAATCAAGCTAAATCAAGCTATACATAATAACAATGCGTGATATACAGGCCATTGTAGAATTGTGAAGAGGAGTGAATTAATAATTATTAAGATATAATTCCGCAAATATAATAACATAAACACCTTATTATCTCCCATATAAGCTACATAACACATATAAAAAAACAATAATAATAAAACGTTATGTGATGTGAGTGATTTAAGGTGAGCAGGTAAGTACACTAATGATGGACACTTTTTCTGGACACTTTCTGTACTGTTAGCATTAGCATAAACATAACTGGAAAAAAAATAAGCAGCATTGTATGTAAAATATAATTCTTTGATGTTAGACTACATATGTACAAAAGAACCTCGTCTGGTCAATTTTGGTCCCCAAAAGAACAGTGTTTCTGGACAGATGGCTCCTAATAGAACCATTTTCAAGCTTAAACAGCAGTGCCATGCCTTTGGGAGCCTTTTTTAAGAGTGGACATAAAATAAAAAAAAATAATAATAATCCCCCATATAAGTCCACACACACACAATAAATAAACAATAAATATATATATATATATATATATATATATATATATATATATATATATAAACAGCTCGCCGTGAGTGATTTGGCGTGTTTGGCCGGTAAGTACGGTAATGATGGTCTGTCCCTTAAATCAGCCCATTTTAAGTCAGCGCTAATAAATCTACCTTAAAGCACAGTGGAGCTGTCCAATTCTCCAGTCAGCACCGCAGAAAGGAGACGTGCTTATTAATATTAGGCCTTCAGCGCCACTCTGACAGACAGCTCGCTGCTTTAGCTATTTGCGGCTCTTTGTTTAGCTTTGAAGTGAGAGAGGGAGAGTCTCTCTCTCTTTCTTTCTCTCTCTCTCTCTCTCTCTCTCTGTGCGAGTGTCTCGCTCGTCTCTCTCTCCCACCCTTTCGTCTGTAGTTGTGTAGCCCTATCATCCTCAGATGAGGGACGGGCTTGTGCTGCTCGGGGTCAGATTCAGAGGACAGAGCACTCGAAAGGTCTAAAGCACGCTCTGAAGAGCAGCAGCAGCGGTCAGCAGTGGGTGGACGTTACACCAGCGGAACTGTGCTGCTCTTCTTCAGAGACCCCGTATCTGTACGAGCCCACGATGCTACTTGCATTGTCTGTGCAGTGCATCATCTGAGGGACACATTGTGAGGGAGTGTGTGTGATGTGTGCGTGTGTGAGTCTGTGTGCACACACTCGGATCAAAGCCGAGGTGGATCACGTCTCCATATTGAGGGCGATGGACAGACCAGACCCTCCATTATCACACAGCTTTGGTCTGTCTGTGCATCTTCGTCTCCGATTGGCCGCCTTCTGCTTGCAAGCCCAGGGCAGTGCGGCCCAGCCAATCAGAAAGGAGGAGGCAGTGAGGATGAGGCAATGTGATTGGAGTGTGAAGGGCTTCTTTCAGAGTGCAAGTATTCAAGCGACTCGTTAACGCCTCACACAGTCTCTATAAAATGAGGAAACATCGATTACGCGAGATTTAATGCTAGCACTGTTAGCATTTTAGTGATATAAGATCCAGGCACTTATAAGTACCAGTATAAACACACAGTCAGTATGACTGTATTAGTAAAGGCTTTACAGTTAGGGCTATAATACTGTAATACAGTGTTTATAATGGTTCTGTTTTATAAAGATGATAATAATACTGTAATACAGTGTTTATGTACTGAAATACTGTGCGTATAACAATGCTGCTTTGTAAAGACAATAATAATATACTGTAATACAGTGTTTATAACGGTGCTGCTTTATAAAGACAATAATTATACTGTAATACAGTGTTTATGTACTGAAATACTGTGCGTATAACAATGCTGCTTTGTAAAGACAATAATAATATACTGTAATACAGTGTTTATAACGGTGCTGCTTTATAAAGACAATAATTATACTGTAATACAGTGTTTATGTATTGACATACAACAATTATAACAGGGCTGCTTTACAAAGATGATAATAATACTGTTATACAGTGTTTATAATGGTGCTGCTTTATAAAGGCAATAATAATTATGCTGTAATGCAGTGTTTATGTACTAAAATACATGTGTTTATAATGGTACTATTTTATAAAGACAATACTAATATAGTAATACAGGTATTATGTACTGACATACAGTGATTATAATATCGCTGCTGGTTTATAAAGACAACAATAATACTGTAATGCAGTGTTTTTATTGATGCTGCTTCATAAAAGCTGACAATATTACTGCTATGCAGTGTTAATATACTGTAATAGAGTGTTTATACTAGTGCTGTTTTATTAAAAGTATAATAACACTGCTATAGAGTGTTTATAATGGTGCTGTTTTATAAAGACAGTGTTAATATACTGTATTAGAGTGTTTATAATGGTGCTGCTTTATAAAGCCCATAATAATATTGTAATGCAGTGTTTATAATGCTGTAATACAGTGCTTATATACTGTAATACAATGTTTATAATGGTGCTGATTTATAAAGACTAAATACTGTAATTCAGTGTTTACAATGCTGTAATACAGTGTTTATATACCGTAATACAGTGTTTATAACTGTGCCACTTTATAAAGACTATAATACACTGTAATAGTGTTTATAATGGTGCCGCTTTATAAAGACTGTAATATACTGTAATAGTGTTTATAATGGAGCTGCTTTATAAAGACTGTAATATACTGTAATAGTGTTTATAACGGAGCTGCTTTATAAAGACTGTAATATACTGTAATAGTGTGTATAATGGTGCTACTTTATAAAGACTATAATATACAGTAACACAGTGTTTATAATGACACTGTAGTACTGTAGTCTTTTTAAAGCAGAATCAACATGAACCCTGTATTACAGTACTGTAGTCTTTACTATAATACTGTAATAGATAGTGTATAATACTGTAATACAGTGTATATACTGGCACTGCTCCTGAAACAGCACATATATAAATATAGATTATACATACAATATTACAATCTTTATGCAACAGTTCTGAAATAAAGACTGTATTATAAGCGACACCTACACACATATGAATATAAATGCAGTAATATGAAATATGAAACGGTTATCCGGGCTTTGGTTAAGGCCTGTTTCTCAAGGCCACCTCCGCTCCCCTGCTCCATAGCACTGGGTGACCTTGTCCATCAGCAGCCCTATGTGGGCTTTTTTAAACATGCGAGAGGCTATTATTCCTTTCTGCCAGACACCACACACATACACACACACACACACAAGT
The DNA here is from genome assembly GCF_023375975.1 of Astyanax mexicanus. Classification (NCBI taxonomy): domain Eukaryota; kingdom Metazoa; phylum Chordata; class Actinopteri; order Characiformes; family Acestrorhamphidae; genus Astyanax; species Astyanax mexicanus. The sequence goes on along the minus strand of NC_064429.1, from coordinate 26,128,696 downwards.
CTAACTAGACGTCTATACACTTTTAGCCACTACTCCCAACAGGTTTACAATGCTGGCGATAGGGGCATAGAAAGAGCTTCTTTGCATGGGCATCAGTATGCCCATATATGGATCATGTATGAATATTCTTTAAAGTTAAAATGCCATTGTTCCTTAAAAGGGTTCTATTATAGAATTATGCGGTTATATTTTCATTATAAATTGTACATGCAATATAGTAGTGCATTAAAATATCATTAAAAGTTACTTTTATGGAGATACGGATTTCATTTTCCAGCAGGACTTTGCACACTGCCCACTTTGCCAAAAGTACCAATTGGTCTTACATAATATTCTAATTTTTTGAGACACTGATTTTTGGGGTTTCAACAACAATAAAAGAAATAAACACTTAAAATAGATCACTCTGTGTGTAATACATGTATATAATATATGAGTTTTACATTTTGAACTAAAGTGACTTTTAAAATGATATTTAATTGAAAAGGTCATTACGAGAGGCCTAATTCATGCATAAACATTATACGAAATGCATGACAAGCTTCAGCAGAGGACCAGACGTCTCTCACCACTGCAGACTGGGTTCCTAAAAATGCAAATACTGAACGGCTTTCAGTTAAACATCACTTTCTATTCTCCTATAACAGCACAATTACTGCTTATCTTAAAGTGCTGAAACTACACATACAACACACACACACACACAGAGCTCTGCACACAGTACAATACAACACACACACACACATATGCAGTGTGCTCTGAGAGAGCTGTGCAGCCCCTGGAGGGTGAGCAGAGTGAGGGAGAGGGATGGGGAGAGGGGCTGGTGGAGCATTAATCACGGTGCAGGTGGAATTTGTCAGAGCTATCGATTGTGTAAGTAAATGTTACAGAAATCATTTGTCAACTTTTTACAGAAGGCCAACATGTCAATCGCTCAGGAGGAAGTGAGTGTGAGCACAGGGGAAATGCCACTTACCACTGTACTACTAACACTGACCTACAAACAAACACACACACACACACACATAACATTACACACAAACACACACACAAACACAGACCAAGAATAGTAGAGAATAGAATCCCACACAACACAAAGCATGTATCACTAATATACAGATACACCAATATATTGCCACCGTCCAATGAAAAACAATTATCTCCATTTTTGATGATTTCTAGTTTACTACATAATTTAAACAGACCAACTGTCACTTACACTTCGTCAACATTTGACTATTAAAAAAAAATAATAATTAAAATTAGCTCAAATAAGCTATTTTTGCATTGACTTCCATTAAAAGTTAAAAAGGTTTTTTTCTTTCTCCTGCAAAGTTGCTGTTTTTGAGGTACTTATTTACTCTACACTTTTTATTGTCATTCAACACCGCATCAAAGACGCACTGCATTGCAAAATTATGTTGCATCAGGTCAGAGAAAAAGACACAAAACATTTGGACACTGGATAAATAAATATAGAAAAAAAAAGCCTTATATAACATTATATTCCAGTGTGGATTTTAAATAAATATAGAAAATGCATTTACATCATATTGCACTATTCTATGGAATTTTATATTGAACTAATATATTGCACCATAGGTAGTGAATAATTATCTTAAGACTTAAAGACTTAAGAAGTGATGTTCAGTAGTCTAATGACAGTTGGATAAAAACTGTCACAGAATTTTATGGTTCTACATATCAGGCCTGAGGGCAGAAAAAAAAACAGTACAAACTGACCTTTACCATTAAGCAAAAAATATTCTAGTGTCCTGTCCCATGACTTTTGCCATGTCCTTTTGAAGCTAAATAATGTTGCAATGAACTGTGGATGACAGTGGATGAGTTGCTGTCCACTGTGGGTGGTAATATTGCCTTCTATAAGGCGTTCGTGTTACGCATGTGACACTGACAATTTTACTTCTAAATTTTTATCCCATTTTCCTTCAATTTACACAACCAATAACCCAACCCACTCGTAAGGACTCCCTCATTACTAGTGATGCCCCAACACCAGAAGGTTGAAGACTAGCACATGCCTCCTCCGAACATGTGAAGTCAGTCACCGCCTCTTTTCGAACTGCTGCCGATGCAGCATTACTGAGTAGCATCACAAAGCACTCAGAAGAAAGCGCAGCGACTCGATTTTGATACATCAGCTCACAAATGCCTTGCCTTGCAGAGCGTCATCACCCTTCGGAGTGATGTTGAGAGAAAACGCCATCTACCCACCCAGAGAGAGCAATTGTGCTGCGATGGCAAGCTACATGAACAGGATTCGAACCGGTGCTCTCCTGATCATAGTGGCAGCGCCTTAGCCCGCCTTGTGGCTCGTGGAATGTTACAGGAATTTCCATGCAATGTCAGAAATGAAACATCCTTCAAGACTCTCAGACCTTACATTATATTTGCGATGATCACAAGATAACACCTCACAACTTATACAGGTGTGGGCATTCCCAAGCTGTCCCTTAAGGTCAATATTCTGTGCTGGTTAATTTTCCTTCCAGAACCATTAAACCATTAAACACCTCGGTAACTTGTGCCACAGTAGCCTTTCTGTCGGTTTGAACCAGAACCAATAATTTGTACAAATGAGATATGGGTGTGCAACATTCTATTGCTGGTTGGTGATCCTTGCTGTCACTCTTTGGACCATTGTTCTGACCAGTAGAATTCCACAAGCTTTGTTGTTTTGGATGTGTTCTGACCCAGTTGTCTGGTCAATGAAGTCTTTACACCTGTCCATTTGTCCCAAATCAAATACACACCAACTACAAGAACCATTCCCAGACCATTTAAAATGTTCTACTGCTACACTTTGTGTCCAAATGTTTGTGGACACTCACTCTAATGACTGCGTTTAGATACCTTACAGTCCACCCACTGCTGACACAGATGTGCAAGTGCACATACATACACAGCATGTCAAGTCCCTGAAGATTGAGTAGATAAAAATGAACATAATGGCACCAAGGTCTAATGCCATTGAGGCATTGCATTGAGTTGAGACGCAGTGAAACCTTGTTCTCTGGAACGATGGAGCTTCATCAAATGATGAAGATGAGATGTTGTGATGATCATTCAACATCCTGATCTCACTAATGCTCTTGTTACTGAATGCAATCAATGCTCCATACAAAATCTAAAAGAAAGAATGCCTTTCCTGGATATTTGAGACAGCTACTTTAACAAAAGCAAAATAAAACCCTTGATTTCAGAAGAAACAGCAGGATAAATCGTCAGGTGTCCCAATACTATTGTACACAGATTGTACTGTATATTATTTACCAGTGGTGTCTGCCAGTGGTCAATCTGTGATTGGTGTATTTGAGAATGATACAGCCTCTCTAAACCATGCCAATCAAAAAACCCACACATATATTTAACTCATTAAAGATTAAAACCATCCCAATTAACCCTGCCCCTCAGCAGCCTTCTGGCCAGTACCAACAATAGAAACAACGGAGAGAGAGAGAAAGAGAGAGAGAGAGAGAGAGGGAGAGAGAGGAAACATATGCTAAAGAGATCCACAGATAAATAATTCCTCAATCACGCTCTCACATGCTTTTAGCTGTATGATTTATATTTCTATACACTTCCCCTTCAGCATTCACATACATGTTTAATGAGGGGGAAGGAATATACACATATATAGACGATGTTATGATAGCTGCCTCCTGATATTCTTGTCTAACTCTTTCATATATAAATCACTGTGTGATAAAACGAGAGGGAGGATTACAGCATGCTGTCATTATTGTTATGCATTTCTGGGGTATTGAATACGAGGCTGGAGAGTCGTGTGTGTGGTGTGTGTGTGTGTGGGGGGGGGGGGGGGGGTTGGGGGGGAGGTCCACTGACCACTACTGTAAGTGACCAATTACAATAACCCTCTTTTTAAAAGTACTGCAGCGTGAATCTTAACATTACTTTATACTTAACGTTTTTGCTCAGATCAGATTTCCATATATTGATCATTTGTATTCATACATGTAATTGGATTGCCCACAAATCGAATACGTATAATATACTCTACTTGTTCAGACTATATCCTACATATATACTATATATACACTACTTAGGTAAATGTATGACTTAAATTGCACATCTGAAATAAATTTATGATTAGAATAGCACTACATAGGTAAATGTATGACTTAAATTGCAGAGCTGAAGTAAATGTATGATTAGAACAGCACTACTAAAGTAAATATATGACTTGAATTGCAGAGCTGAAATAAATTTACGATTGGAATAGCACTACTGAGGTAAATGCATGACCTACATGGCATGATGGAAGTTAACTTATAATTAGAATTGTACTCATGAGATGAATGTACAACTAAAATTGCACTGCTGCAGTAAATTTATTTAAAAATAAATGCTAAATTAATTAATTTAAGTAAAAATAAATGTATGATTAGAACAGAACTACTGAAGCAAATGTACACTTATAGTAGCATGACACGCTGAGGAAAATATATGACTAGATTAGTAGTACTGAGGTAAATTTATGACTAGAATTGCACTGATAAGGTAAATGTTAAATTAATTTAATCAAATTCAAGCTAAATTAAATCTATGATTAGAATAGCACTACTAAGATAAATGTACACTTATAGTAGCACTACTGAGTAAAATATTTACGACTGAAAGTGTACTGCTGAGGTAAATGTATGACTAATATTGCACTGCTGAGGTAAATGTGTAATTAGAATAGCACTACTGAAGTAAATGTATAAGACATACACACAATACCACAACACCTCTCTCTGAACACTGCAGGTCAGCTGTAGGATATAAAAAGAGATTTAGCACTAAATCAGACATTTAGCCACTGATTACAGAGGTCACGGATATCTGAGAGCAAACTTCATATTCCCGTCTAATCCACCTCCGGCTGAATATGAATAATGACTGTCCTATGGGGTATTAATCTTAGTGACCACCGCTGACTGTAGCCACCCCCTGAAGTCAAAGGTTAAGGTGGAATCCCTTGACCTCTGCTCTGTTATTGCAGCCCAGGAGAAGCACAGCTAATAGAGGAGCTGGTGGTCTCCAAGGTGCTTCCCGATCATTGGCTTTCGATAGGAATATTTTATAACAGAGAATTTTTTATTCATGGGAAGTAAATCAATGGATTCGAATAGCCATATATGCAGAGAAAACCAGAGAAGAACCACTTATGGTTCTGTAAAGCAGCTTCAATAGCAAGGTTATTTAACCTCTTAAAGCTGAGTAATTGCCTATGCTTACACAGTAATTACACACAAAGTTGTTATATATGTGCAGAACATGCTATGACCATGTTGTTTAAGGAGTTAAAATGACTCTCTTGCAACTAAAAATGTACAGTGTTTGAACAATATAACATAATTATGTAACTCATTGTCAAATCTGCTAAACTGTTTAAAACATTTATTCTAATCATTTACAGATTTACTATTAAACTAAGTTTAACACGACATGTCTACAAAACACAATTTCATGGATTTCTAACGTAATATAATGTATTTATTCAGATAAAATTGGGGATTTCTTCAATATCACAATTGCAGATTTGACCACTAATTAACATACCGTTGCATGCAATGTTATACAAAAAAAAAAAGAGAGATAAACAGATTTCTCTTTTCCCATACACAAATTTCCCCACCACAGGAAGTGACTACAGATTATGCACTAGGAGGAAAAGTTAATAATGTGTCAGTTAGGAGTCATTAGTTCATATTTTGCGTACAAATGTTGTCTAAAATGTGCACTAATCATTGTTAACAGTGTAAATCTAATCCGACTGGTATTATCATTTGTATTATTTTTCAAAATTATTATTGGGATAACATACACGCCCATTTTTTTTTTTTTTTAAACAACATATACTTTGTTGTATATGTGCAGTTAAACTCTTTTATCTCCAGAATGTCAAGTCTACCAAAATTTCAATAAAAGTCAATGTAAAAAGGGAGAATTTTACTGGTTCATTCATCCAAAAAGCAGCTGTCAAATTTAAATAATGTCAAAAACTAAATGAAAGCAAAAATGGAGATGCAAATTTTTGTTACTGTAATTTTTTTTTTATATTAGGTAATTGTGGAGCATTTCTATTCATAAAGAAATTATGAAACGTTAAAAGATAAAAAACATGCCAAAGAGTTAGAAAATCAGCTACAAAAAATGAATGAAGGAGCGAGTCTATTGCCTAGACTTAAATTTCAATGCAAAAGACTTAATTCCAAATAATTTTGGAGCATTTCTATTGGTTCATTCATTCTGATATTTGTGAACAAATCAAGGAACAAATGTTAGATTCAAATAAAGTAAAAAATTCAATGAAAACAAAAATGGAGATGCATGATTTTTTTTAGCAGTAATCAGGTAATCTTGGAGCATTGCCAAAAACGCCAAAAATTAGAAAAAATGCAAAAATATAGCTGTCTTTTCTGCAACAAAATAAAGACATTTATAGCTACAAAAAAGCAAGTTAATGAGTCTTGACTTGAATTTCTATTTAAAAAGACTTAATTCTATGTAATTTTGTAAAATGTCTATTGGTTCATTCATCCTGACATTATTAAACAAAACAAGGAACAACTGTCAGATTCAAATGATGTCAAAACATGAACATGAACATGAAAGCAAAAATGGAGACAAAATATATGATACATGATTTTTGTGTCAGGTAATGAGGTCATTTTGGAGCATTGCTACTGGTACTGACACGCTAAAAGACGGCAAATCATGTCAAAAAGTGAGAAAAATGCAAAAATGGTGGTACAGGCTGTGTTGGTATGTGCAATCTTAACAAAATAAAGACATTTGCTGCTACAAAAAAAGTTTGAGCACGAAGGAGTGAATCTACTGTATTGACTTGAGTCTTGAATCTAACAATCAGGTGTGGTTTTAGTTCCTAAAAAGTTCCTGAAATACCTGTTGATGCTTTTCTTTTCCTTTTTTTTTATCTCAGACATGTTCAGACAGGCCTGAGCTTCTCAGACAGACTGCTCGACTAAATAAATAAATAATCAGACTTTCGAGGGAAGTCTGGGATCGTAAAAGAGGATGACTGAAGGAATGAATAAGTGAGCAATGAAATAAATAAATAATTAATGTGCTCGAGTGTTGTTCTACTCCCCTCTGGAACATTCTAACAGTAGTACACTGTCTATATAGTCCGTAGCAGACTTCCCCCCCGGCAAACTTTTTTCTTTCTTTTTATTTTTTTTATTTGGAAGACCACCTGTTGTCTATTATTTTTACATACTGCTTACTCATAAATCATAACACTGGGTAATTAATCAAGCTGTCAAAACAGGCAGTGAAGGTCACATGCCGGGGTCAAAAGGTGTCGGCGGGCCAATGGAGGTCAGGGTCACACCGCATTCCTCATTATCAAGTTGGGATGAGAGAGGGCCCAAGCAAACAAAAGCGAAAGCAGATGGAGAAGGATGGAGGGCAAGAGAAGAAGAAAAGAGACAAAGAGGAGAGAGAGGGAGAGAGAGAGAGAGAGGGAGAAAAAAATTGACAAAGAAAAGTGAAAGAAGCTGTCAGCTGCCTGCAAATGAAGATGGGGAGCCGATTCGGAGAGAGGGGAGGCGAGCGCGAAGAGAGGAGAAAAAAGAGAGAGAGAGAGAGAGAGAGAGAGAGAGAGAGAGAGAGAGAAAGACAAAAGGAGAGAAGGCATAAAAAAAGAACAAGGGAGAAAAAAAGATAACTACAAGATGTTTCTGCCATATAGACACAAAATTGGTTGGAGAGTGGAGGCTTGACAGTGGTCTCTAAAGCCCCCCCTCCCCTTCAATCCTCCTCCAGCCACCGCCACCTAACACACACACACACACACACACTCCTTCGACAGAGATGTGAGGAATCAGCGGTGGCAGATATGATTGTTATCTGCTTGTCTCCTCTGCTCTAAGAGAAACGATAAAGCAGAGAGATACCTTTCTCTTCAGGCTGCATATCACCTCTCTAAACATGGCCAGTGTGCTTAGAAACACACAGGTCAGTCATGTCCAATACACAAGTCCATCACAACCCCGCAGATCACAGCACCCTGATAACAGCACTACTGCTCCAGGAAAAGAAGAAGAAAAAAAAACAAGGAGAAAAAAAAGAAATAATGATAAAAAAAACAAAAAAAAAACAAACAAACAGGAGACCCATAAAGCTGGTGGGAATTTATTAGCTTATTTTACTTTTATCATTATCAAAGGTATCAACAATTACATATAGGCTACAACATATAAGTAATGGTTACTAACGCTAATTGGCTGGTGTAAAAATAGCTGTAAACTTTTAGCTGACGAGAGACAGTATCTGCTCTGCTGAAGCCCAGCTTCAACTTGGAGAGACCTACTGTATTTTACATACAACAAGAAAAAGTGGATTTTAGACCGGAAAAAAAAAAAATACATATCGGCTATTACATTTGAACAATGGTTAAAAAAAGAAAGTGATACAATTAATGAAAGCTTCTGAAAAAAAAAATCCATCTGCCCTAGATGCCGCTCTTTCCCCTGATTAATGCTAGAGTGATGTCGATCAGTACAAGGCGTCTGTGAGCTGATGTATCGGAACCAAGTCGCTGCACTTTCCTCTGAGCGCGCTGTGATTCTACTCGGTTTGAAAAGAAGCGAAGTTTGATTTCACATGTGACGGAGGAGGCATGTGCTCCATTAATAAATGAATGTCAGTCAATCTGAAACATTTCAAGAACTTTAAAAGTGTCCATAAGTGCAGTTGCAAAGACCATCAAAAATGTCACGATGAAACTGGTGCTTATCAGGACCACCCATTGAAAGAAGACCAAGAGTTCCCTCTGTTACACAGAATAAAAAAAGAGTTCAGAAACCGAAATCTAACAGCACCCCAGATAAGAGCATCTAAATGCTTCACAGAGTATTTTGGTTTGTTTAACAACTTTAAGTTTACTACAGATCTGTGTCTGGAAAAATTACTGTGCAACGTTGATGCTGAAACAATATACCTTACAACCCTAATTCAGAAGCTACCTAAAAGCATCTACAGCCAAGCTGGATCAACTTTAAGCCTTCATATCAGCCTATAAGTACATGATGATAGAACACAGTTTATGGTTTACCCATTGCTACCCGAGCTCAGTTCCCTTCCTTTAACCAACCACATGCCAGACTTCATCGTGAGATGAACTTCCTAACAGGTATTTAACACTTTCTGACAAACAACCTTAACTTTAAGAGTCCCTCTTAACACATAACACCACAGTAAATTATAAATAAATTACCCAAGCTTCTTCAGAACCAAGCCAAAAGCCCAGAGCCCATTGACGAGCTAGGAAAGTGAATTCAGTCATGTCAGTAACTAGGGGAGGTGGTGGCTGAGGGGGGGGAAGGTGAGTGGAGGGGGTGGGTCCTGCAAAACAATTTTAAAAAGTGCATATGCTGCGCAACTCCTAATATCCCTCTCTCCGGCGTGAAATGCGAATTCTCCGCCGGTTCTCTATCAAAACATCACTCCTGAACGAGGCGCGGACCAGTGCGCAAAATTAGCTGTCACCCTTTCCTCAAAATCTTTGTTAATCTCGTTTCCAGTGTTTGCGGATTTATCAGCACATGCATCAATGTCAGCTCCTTGGTTACTGAGGCGCACTACTTCGGAGAAGATATAATTAAAAATGTTTGGCCGCTGAGGAAGGAAGGAATGCGGGGTGGGGTGGGAAGGGAAGGGTTTTGGAGGGTGTGTGTGTGTATATATATATATATATGTGTGTGTGTGTGTTCTTGTGTGATTGTGGGTTTGAGGTGGGGGTGTTGGGGATTGTTGTCACATTGTCGTTGTCGTTGTCGCCGCCGTCTCGGTAGAGTTGGACGTACTCTGGGTGCGTAATGACAAGCAAACAGGCCAGACGAGGACAAGACTTGCTGGCTTGACACGGCAGGTCAACAAGGTCCTAACGGTAACGGTAATGACGGATGTTGCTGCTGCTGCGGCGATGGTTGACTAGCCATGAAGCTGTGCTACTTAAGAGAGACTACTAGGTACTAAAGGAAGTTTCGAAGAGGGTGCTCTTCAAAAACATGTGGCATATCTATAATAGGCAACGACCTCTAACCTACAGTAAACGGACTCGCTTGTAGAGCAACGTCCAAACTTACACACGTCCAAACTTCTCCAGCAGTGAGGCACCTTGTTAGCCTCAAGAAAAGAGAGGGAAAAAAAACAGCGCGAGAGTGAAATAACTCACGCTAGAAAGATAAACTACTTTCTTCACTTCTCAAAACACAAAAGAAGCTCCCCAGTCAAAACAAATCAACTTGAGCCGTAACAGATCAACAAGAAACAAACGCCCGGGCCTCGCGGAGTGCTTCAAAACTACAATTTCCATACGCTATTCATATTGCTCCATAAGCACACGCTAGCACCCAGCTACTTTATTAACCGAACACCCAGCGTTTGTTTTTTTTTTTTGTTTTTTTCCTCTACCTTTTCCTCTACCATCTTCTTCTCTTCTTTCCTCTCCTCTCCTCGCTGCAGCACCTGTCAACGAGATGCAAGCATTAACAATTCAAAAGCCGTGGAGCTTTCCTGCCACTTGCCTTCTGCCTTTTGGGAGAGCGCAGGAAGCTGAAAGCGTCCAGGAGAGAAGCACCTCTCCCGGCGTTGACCACCCCAGCGGACAGAGCAGCAGAGGTGGTCAGATGACACCCTGCCAGGCAGTCCTCATGTCGGCGGGAGACAGACAGTGAAAAATACACTCGTATGTAAAACACATTCGGCTGTGAGAAGAGGAAGGAGGAAGAGGGGGGAAAAAAAAAAAAAAAAAAAAAAAAAACTTCTCACATTGAGACAAGCTCCCTGGAGGAGAACGTGCATGGATGGTAGGAGATGTCTGTGGGGAAAAATGTGTGAGTGACTGAGCGAGTGAGTGTGAGTGAGTGTGTACTAGGACTGAACCGATACCGTCACAATTCTCACAATCCTGAAATCAGCTGCAATATGTGATATCTGAAGTAGAGTTCATTATATACTCACTATGAATGCACATCCAATATCCGTCAAGGTTTTTATCTTGTTGTCACACAAAGAGATTTTCAAATATATTCAAAATGCTTATTTAGTACTTCTCAGGAGTGTCTAAATGTATATCTACTGTTTAAGGACACTTCTGTTTTAAATAGATAGTCCAGTAGCAGTGATGTACGGATCAGACAAGCTGCTTTATCATTTACTCGTCTTAGCAATACCTTTATTACTGCAGTTTTTAACCTGTCAGTCCTCTAATTCTTCTTTTCACTACTAAAACTAAAGAGATTTAGTCCAATCATGTTAAGCTGAGCTAAAGCTGTTGCCATGTGGGTCAGCTAGACGTGACTTTTCCTGTAGCAGTTTTCTCCACTTTCCAAAAGTCTTTTGAAGGTGTATAATATGATCATTTATGTAAAAAAAAAAAAAAGCTTTATACTTTTAATAGTTACAGAGTTTTCTGTGTTTGTGTCTTTTTCTAGTTATTGTGAACTATATGAAAGTGTGAATGAGCTGTGTGAAAGTGTGTAAATGCCGCAGCAGAGATAAATGCTGGAGTATATCACAATCTGTTCCAGCACTGCTGTACTGCAGACAAAAGCTTTGCAAATGTATATATATTTTTTAATTCGTTTCCAAAGCTCGGAATATTTCCATTTCTACTTACCAGCTGTAAGCTGTTAAAAAATATTTTGTTAAAAAATGAAAAAGAATCACCTCTTTTTTAAACAATGTATGATTTTTTCATGTTGTTTGCAATATACAACAATAACAAAACTTAGTTTATGTAGTTTATTTGTGTGCAAAAATAATAAATTAGCAAAATTTTGTTCAGTAGATTTATTATTATTTTTATTATTTATTATTAGTATTATTTATTTATTTTTTTATCATATTTGGTTATTGACTAAACAATAAGAGCTTAAATGCAAAGGGAAAAAAAAGTGTACTTACTACAAAAAATTTGACGCAGCGGTACTGCTGGAGTTTTTAAACACTTCAGTGTCAGGGCTGGACTGAGAATAGTCTACCAACAGCATCCTGTGGGCAGCATGCTGAGACCATTTAACGTCTAACTAAGCAACAGCAGATGAATTTGGTGGAGCAGCTACTGTAGGCAGGAGTGTCACAGTGAACACAGGGTTTAAAAACTCCAGCAGCACTGCTGTACTGTCTGATTCACCCAAACATACCCCAGCACAACACTTACTACTAACACCTCATACACCTCCACACTCGCCAGTATCACTGCAGAGGTTAATAAAGTATGCGGTATGCCACATGCAGTGAATTAGAAGGACTACAGTCTGTAATTAACGTATAGCTACGTTATATTAAATGCTCCTACAGTATTTGCTCTGTGAAGCAGACAGGAAAAAATAGGATAAAGATAATGGGTGTAGAAACAAGGAGGTGGTCATAATGTTATGCTTGATTGAGAGCGAGTAAAGACTTTTATTGTGCTTGATATACATGCTGCACTCTACACTATCATCTATCAGTCTCCTCTAACAACCCCGTCATTACGACCCGGCCTGAGCGCTCGTGTCAAACACGGCCCATTAGCATTAGCAACACACGCTAGCCGCGCTCGCTTTCATCCTCAGCACTCTGCTAGTCTTTTCCCACATTTGAACGTGCAGACGCCTCTCTCTCTGTAGGGCTAATAATCAATGCCACTTTAGGTCAGCTTTCCACTGAGCGTCTGACCAGAGCACCAGCCTTATGTGTGTCTCTCTCTTTCTCTCTCTCTCTCGCTCTCAGCTGGGTCTGGTAAGGCTCATTAAAAGTTCACAGTGGCTCGGCTCGCTGATGTATTCATCGTCTCTAAATAAACAAGCTCGTTGGAGGGCAGGGCGGTGTCTGTAGCCGCCGTGGCTGGTTTCGCTTTAATTAATTTGGAAAGGGCCAAGCGGCGGTAGACTGGGAGGCCAGGCAGGGGCCAGCGTCTGAGGGCAAAGTCGGCCGTCCTCGCCCGGTCAGGCCTTCTGATCTTCAGCCACGCTGACGGAGGCATTAGCAGGAGGACGACAGCGTGCTTTCTGCTTTCTTCTTTCTACCACTCTCTCTCTCTTTCTTCAGCTCACTCTGTCCGTCCGGAGTCGTCGATGAAGGAGGACAGATCTTTAAGTGTATGTTGCCTGCCAGCTCGCCGGGTCACTTATTCCCCTCTTCATTAGCGGCAAAATGGACTCTCGTAAATGCTTGTTAAAATCCCTACCTACACTCGCCCGCTTAATGCCGGCCATCCATTTGTGTCCATCGCCGGCGTCTGACAACGCTTTACGCCAAGATTAATTGTCCCGTGTCAGGTGGCGACCAACCCCTGTCCCTCTCCCATTTCCTTTCTTCTCGGCCACGGACGCAATAATGGAGCCCGTCTTTGTTGTAACAGTGTGATTAGCGCTGGATTGAGGGGAAAAAAGAGAGAGAAAGAGAAAGAGAGAGAGAGTGAGAGAGAGATAGTAAAAAGAGGAAAAAGTAAAAGGGGGAGACAGATCGGGTGGAAAAGTGAAAGGAAATAAAGAAAGAGAGAAAGAAAAAATGAAGAAGAGCAGAGAGACAGAAAAAAAAAAGCTGCCCGCTGCCCTTTACAACTTCATACTGTAGACTTCATAGTCCTTCACAGTGTAGATTTGAGATTTGAGCATTTGAGTGTGTGTGTGTTCGGTTAGTGAGTGAATAAGTCAATCGACGACATCAAGTCTTAAATAGGGTTATTAATTAGTCTGTGGCAAAAGAGGGAAATAGAAGCAGTGGCGATATTATAGTGAATAGCTTATAAATATTGCTCATTTTTTTATACATTTAAAAAAAAGAAACAAGACACACTGACACACTATCCTCCAGATTGTCCAGATACAAAAAGAGACACTGAAAAATAGAGAAAAATAGAAAAAAGTGGGAGAGAGAGAAAAAGAGAGAGAGAGAGAGAGAGATTGTATAAAAAGAGAAAAGTAAAAGGGGGCAACAGATCGGGTGAATGAGTGAAAGGAAATAAAGAAAAAGGGGAAGCAAAAATGAAGAAGAACAGATAGACAGAGACAAAAAAGCTGCCCACTGCCCTTTTACAACTTTATGCTTCAAGTGTAGATTTGAGATTTGAGCATGTGTGTGTGTGTGTGTGTGTGTGTGTGTGTGTGTGTGTGTGTGTGAATTAGTGAGTAAATAAGTCACTCAACGACATCAAGTCATAAAGTAGGGTTATTAATTAAGTCTGTGGCAAAAGAGGGAAATAGAAGCAGCACAGATATTATAATGAATAGCTTATTAATATTGCTCATTTTTTTATACATTAAAAAAAGAAAGAAGACACACTGACACACTATCCACCAGATTGTCCAGATAAAAAGACAGTAAAAGAGAGAGAGTGAGAAACAGAGAAAAATAGAGAAAAATAGAAAAAAAGAGTGAGAGAGATAGAGAGAGAGAAAGAGAGAGAGAGAGAGATACCAAAAAGAGGCATCAAGTCATAAAGTAGGGTTATTAATTAGTTTGTGGCAAAAGAGGAAAAGAGAAGCAGTAACGATTTTATAATGAATAACTTATTATTAATGAATTGCTCATTTTTTTATACATTAAAAAAGAAACAGGAAAAAAAACACAGACTGACACTTTATCTTCAAGCTTGTCCAGATAAAAAGGCAGAAAAAGAAAGAGAGAGAGAGACACTGAAAAATAGAGAAAGAGAGAGAGAGAGAGTAAGAGAAGGCCCGCCACTTGGGCTGCAGCTTGGCTGGCGAACCCATAGCCCACAGCTCTCAGCCCACAGCCCACAGCACGATCCGTCATCCGCAGCTCCGCAGCTCCTCAGCCCCCCTGGCCAATCCCTCTTGCTTACGGGGAGTGACAATAGAAAAGTGCACGTCTCACTCCCCGAGCTGGAGATAATGGCTGCTCATTACCTGGCCATTCCCAGAGCTAGTGGCCCTGCTAAAGCGGCCAGCCTCGCACCCGCCTCCTCCGCCAAACACGGGAGTCGCCCATGAGAGTTTGATTGAGGACAAAATACCCCCCTCTTTCATTCTATATTCCTTTTTTTTTTTTTTTTTTTACACAGCCTTTTTTTTTCTATCCCCTCACACCCCTATTACTGGAAGGGAACCCCGACTTGAGGGTGATTCCCCTCCTCCCTGTACGAACAAAAAAAAAAAAGAGAAGGGGGTTAAAAAAAAAGATAGAGAGAGAGAATGAGTGAGAGAGAGACAGAGAGAGCAAAAGAGAGAGAGAAAGAGAGAGAGAGAGAAAGAAAGGCCCACGGTGGCTCTGCCGAAGACGAGTGGTGAAAGAGAGGAGAGGGGGCCAGCCAGTGTGCAGTGTGTGACTGGGCGCTGTCTCATTAAAAACGGGCAATTGTCTAATTGTCTCGCGGACCTCTGAGAGACTAGTATATTATACTCATCGCAATTAACCAAACAAAAGAGTTTTAACCGCCCAAGCGCTGGGGATGAAGCAGTGCTAAGGCCTGGAGAGGGGATTGGGGGGGGTAGGGGTGTGGGGTGAGAGGAATAGTTGGGGGGGGTCATGGTTTGGGTGTAAGAGGGAGAAGAAAAAGAGAGATTGATTGGAGGGGTTATCTTAAAAAATTAAGAAAAAAAAATGAAAATGTGGAAAAAGTGGATAACTAGATTAAAGACTCAAAGACGTACAGTAAGTGGTAAGTGTCCAAATATTAAATCCGAAAGTTGGGAGACGTGAAAGGTAGAAATGAAGTTAATTGGAATGAAGTTGATATAAAATAAAACAAAATAAAAAGGTGGAAAAAAGGTGTAAAAATGTGGGCGGAGATTAAAAAGTGGATAGCAAAAAAATAACATTTAAAATTAGATTTAAATTTAAAAATTTAAAATTATATAAATGTTAAGGTAAGTATGGGAGGTGTCTTATAAAAACTAATAAAACAAATAAATTAATACAAAAGCTTAAAAAGTGGCAAAAAAAAGTTTCAAATGTAGACAACAGAAAGTAAGTGGTAACTGTTCAAAAAATATTTTGCAGGGTTGAGATTTGAAAAATAAATTAAAAAAAAAAAAAAAATATATATATATATATATATATATATATATATATATATATATATATATATATATATATATATATATATATATATTTATATATTAAAAAGTGGGTGGGGATTAAAACACTGGATGATAAAATGATACTAATTCACACACAGCCAGTGTCCAAAAACAGCAATTAAAGTGATAAATGTAAATGTATGCTGAAATCAAGAATATTCAGTGTTACAATTTTTTTTTTATTATTAAATACACAGTCCAACACACAGGATGGATTCGCTGTGTGGAGTCTGTCTGGAACTTGTGAGAGTCTGGTGTGAGTCTATGTGTGTGTGTGTGTGTGTGTCCCCGGCTCAGTCTCCAGCCACTGGGTTTCTGCAGCTTGCCCGTGCTCATTTGCGGTGTACCTTTGTGCCGGACCTGTCTGTTTACAGCCGGGGCCCGGGGCTCCCGAGCACTCGCGGCTCCTATTCAGGCCGGGCCGTCTTTCAGCCGCCGCTGAAGCACCCCTTAAGCCCACTTAACTACCATTTTCCCTCACTCTCCCCGCTCTCCTTTTGTGCTCTCCTCCATTACATCAAACGCAGGAACAAAGGCCCCAGAACAGAAACAGCGGCCGCAGAATAGACCCATCACAAATATTAATTTGAAAAGGTGTTAAAGTGCAGAATCTACTTTTATGCACAAGGACAACTTGGAATCCCTCTCTCTTTCTCTGTGTCTCTGGCTCTCTTTTCTCTCCTCTTCCTCCTCCCCCCGCCGGCTCTCTCTCTCTCTCTCTCTCTCTCTTTCTTTCTCTCTCTTCTTCAGCGAGGAGATTTCTTTATGGGCTGCAATGAGCTTGGTTTTCAGCTGCAGAAAGGGGAGGCAAAAGGGGCTGGGAGTGCAATTATCCATAAGCAAAAGGCTTGAGATCCAGCCAGCCTAAAGACTCCACACTGGCCATTATGAGCCAGCGAGATGTGAGGCTGCATTCAGCTCGGCACGTCTATTAAGAAGCAGTGGACGGACACACACACACACACACACACACACACACAGAAAGAGACACACACACACTGAGACACACACAGACATATACAGATCACAAATATACAGAAGCTCTGTATGTCTGACACACTGTGGCTCTATATCTCACATACATACAAGTTTGTATCTGTACAATGTCAGACCATGAGATCATACATTCTATATGTATTATAAAGTACCAATCTAAAGTTTAGCACACCTTAAATTAACTGTTTTTTATTATTATTTTAATTTGGGGGAGGGGAGCATATGGAATTATTTATTAAGCAAAAATATCTTAAACAAACCATACTATGCTTTATATTTTACATTCTTAGATGATAGTTTTGCACATCTTAAGCACATTTTAAGGAGGTAGAGTCACCTGGAATGGCTTTCAGTTTACAGCTGTGCTGAACTCCTCAAGCGTAAACTACTTACTACCTGAATTTCTTGCATCTTAATGTGTTTGAGAGCATCAGTTATAAAGTTGTGCAGAGGTAGAGTTGGTATACAGCACTGAGTAGCCCTATTTGAGTTGAAACATTAGAACAAGAAGAACTACTCAACTAAGTAAAAAAAACCATATATTTGTAGACATTAAGGTCAGTCAATCCAAAAAATTTAACTGATATTAAACTTTTAAATAAAGTAAACTCAAGTGCAGTCTCAAAGACTATAAAACGAAGTCTGAATGGTGAAACTGGCCCTCATCAGGCACTGTTATACAGTCTGTATTTTTGCAGACAGCCTAAATAATGCATTCCCTTAATTTTTAGACGTTGTACCTATTGATGCTCACAAAGATGTGCAAATGCACACATATATATATATATATATATATATATATATATATATATATACACACACACACATATCTTGTATAGCACCGGTTAGAAATAGATTAGGTCTCTCTGGAGTGGATTAACCTGGCATGCCTAATATTAGATGTGGGCTAAAATAATAGAAAGCCAGCTTAAAAGCATTGAGCTGTAAAGAAATGGAACTGTGTTCTGTGGAACTGAGATGGTGTTTCACTCCATAGTTATATAGGAAAAGTTGAGGAGAAAGAGTGGTGATCATTTAGCATCCTAATGTGTCACTGACTGCAATGAAATCCTCACAGAAATGTTAAATCAAAAACTAATAGAAAGCCAGAATAAACTGGGCAGTATAGACAGTTATTCCAACAAAAGCTGAAAGAAAAAATATATATATATATATATCCTTTGTTTTCAGAAAAAACAACATGTGAGTGAATGGGAGGAGTCTCATTTAAAGCATATAAATTCTTCACATTCAACAAACCCCAAATATTCCATTCACGCTAAATTTCTGTCTATGGTGTCCCCCAAAGACCCATCCGAAGGCCCTTTATTTTTAAAAGTGCAGCAACTAAATACACAGAAAGCTCACTGCAGCGATGAGCCGCTGAACTGGTGGAGTCAGCTTGACCCGACATTATCACACACTCCCAGCAGAACGACGCGAAATGATTACACCGAGTCGCCATGTTATTTTCCCCCCTCCTCCTTCAGGAGAATCCTCCCAGGCTGGTGATTGGCTGGCCTGACTCTGGCGGACCCTGGTGAACCTCTAGAACGTCACACACTCAGCTTTTCAGCTCACACACTCTCACTCATCTGCCAGTGACTAGACTCACACTGTCTGCCTAGCCATTCACACGCCGAGCACCTGAAGTCCATCTGGCAGAAGAGCGAGTGTGAGTGTGAGAGAGAGAGGAGGAGATTATTAAAGGCAGCGTGATTGATGTTGTCTTGTCTTCTTTTCTCGGGCGTTGTCTTGTCTGCACTTTTTTGCTTTATTCATTTTTTTTGTCAGAAAGCTTTTTACTGTAAGGGTTAAAGTAAAAATGTCCAAAAATCCTACATGATTTCTTAAATCTAAAAAGGACAGTAATTATTATTATATTTTAAAAATGTTTAAAAAGCATCATCAGCTTCTGCTTAAGACAAGAAAATTATTATATTACTTTGCGTAGAGGTTCTGAATGTCAGTTTTGATTTATTTCCGTTTAACTAAATTAGCTTTGGTATTATTTTTATTTGGATGGTCCACCACAGATGCCTCACAGACGCTCAACTTACATTCAAATCCATTTTTATTAAATGCAACTGAACTCTAAGGTGAAAGTAAATGACTGTCTATTGAATGTACCCCTAAACTCAACTCGTATCCAAACTCTAATCTTAACATTTTAGGGACATATTTAGGGTTAGATTTAAGGTTTAGATTAAATTGTGGGTTAGGGCTGGCTTTTTTTAGGGTTGATTTATGGTTAGGGTTATTGCTTAGGGTTGAGATAATGTGTAGGGTTAAGATCTGTAGTGAATAATTTACATTTACATAGTTACATTTAATAGATATTCAGCTAAACGTAAGTTGAATGTTAGTTGAGCATCTATAATGAACCATCAAAATAAAGTGTTATTAGATTTTTCTTTTTAGGAAGTCAAAATGCAGATAAATAATTATGAGGTTATCTTCACTCATTTTATCCACTTGCTGTGACCATTTAGGTGTTTATGGGTGTTTTAACAACTCTAGATTTTGTGATTGCTCTAGTTAAAATCGTGTTATTGGTCAGACCTGTCTGAGACAGAGCAAATAAATAAATCTTAGCAGTAGAGGAACATCCGATTATTTAATTACATCCTGAAAAAAACTTACTATTATGATACACAATATACTGTTTTAGAGCATAATGCCGTTATTGAATGTGCTTAAAGATGACAGACCAACTGAACACTTCATTGCAAAGAGTGTAATTAGCTCTGTTTTTAATTGGTTTAAATTATATATCACTCATACAGCTCTGGAAAAAAGAGACCACTTAAAAATGATGAGTTTCTTTGACTTTACCAAATTGAAAACCTCTGAATTATAATCAAGAGGAAGATGGATGATCACAAGCCATCAGTCCAAACTGAACTGCTTGAATTTTTACACCAGGAGTGTAAAGCATAACGTTATCTAAAAGCAGTGTATAAGACTGGTGGAGAAGAACAGGCCAAGATGCATAAAACTGTGATTAAAAACAAGGGTTATTTCACCAAGTATTGATTTCTGAACTCTTAAAACTTTATGAATATGAATTTTATTGTTTGAGGTCTGAAAGCTTTGCATCTTTTTGGTTATTTCATTCATTTCCCTTTTTCTGCCAATAATAATTATTATAATAAAAATATAATAATAATTTTACCATATCACAGACTGTAGGCCATTCACAACGGAGGTGTCCTAGGACGGGCTGTGTATAATCACAGTATGCAATCATCTGCAGACCCACTGTTACTCTTTCATACTCTTTCATATTCACTGACAAAATCCTTTATATTTCCCTCTATCCTATTTCAAAAAATGAAAGACCCCAAACCAAGACAAAGTCCATTGCCATTCACCATAAAGCCGATTCGTACGTCTCTCTACAGCCGTGTGTTTATGTGTGTGTGTGCTTGTAAGAGTGTGTGTGAGGCTTTAGTTTTTTTTTTTTTATCAGGAACAGTGCTACCACAGCTACGATCAAACCTTTTCCCAGCATGCTCTCTGTGCTCCGTGGGCCACAGGCCCCTCTGCGCGACCCCAAAGCCTCTCAGTACAGCTTTCTGGGATGCCACAAAACAGCCAGCGGGAATCCAAATTTAATTCCGAGCCTTTAACCATTCCGTCCTCCAGTCACTTGCCTCTTTTCCCTTTTCCCTGCGCACTCACACACACACACACACACACACACACACACACAATTACTCATAATCTGCTTACGTGGGTAGACCGCGGCGGGTTTGCTAACATTAGCGGCGAGTAGCCCCTTTTTGACAGAAGACGGAGGGGAAGAAAGGAAGGCCCCTGGCCTCCAGGTGTCCAGTAATAGTCCGTAGAATTGGTTATTATTCGCCTCCGCCACACATCGAGACTTAAATATTTCACACACTATTTTTGGTTCGCTGTTGAGAGGGGGAGAAAGAGAGAGAGAGAGAGAGAGAGAGAGAGAGAGAGAGAGAGAGAGAGAGGGAAGGGCAGAGAGAGAAAGAGAGAAACTATCATTGCTTTCTGGCTGCCTTCATCAAAGAGCGGAGTGACGTGAGAGGAAGAAGAAATGAAGAAATGTCCTTTTTCCTTTTCTTTAAAGCTCATTCCACTTCTCATCACACAGAGCAAGCTGGACTTTACAAATCTTTATTTCTGTCTCAATTCTCTCTCTCTCTTTGTCTCTCTCTCTCTCTCTCTCTCTCGCGCTTTCTATCTAACTATATATAAAACTATATATAGGATTGTCTCAATATGATCCAGTGATTGAGCATCAGGGCCGATCCAGGTACATTGTATTACATTTTGGATCAGGTTCAGGCTATTTTAATCCTAATCCAGTTCAGTCTTCAGAGTGCTATCTAGTGTCCTCAAGATGCCATAAGCTGAGGAGGAACTGAGGAGAGTTCTCAGAAGGTAAATAAGAGTTTAGTTAGAGTCTGCAGTGTTAAACTATTTTTGAATGAAGCATAAAAACACCAGAAACTACATAAATCAGGATTTTACCAGCTGGGAAAAACCAAGTACCAAATGACAATGCAAAGCAACCTCAGAACTGAGTGGAAGCTAATGCTAATGCTAATGCACACATGCTATAAAAAAACATGTCAAAGCACGGCACATTAACCTCAATATAAAACAGATTTCGTTAACAAAAGTAGTCAACAAACAATAACACATACATCAGTGTGTACCACTACATACACACACACACACACACACACAGCAGCCAAGTCACACACAGAGACCTGACTGTAGGGATTTAAAGGAAATGGGAGCGAAATAATCAGGTATGCAGGTGAGACTGGATCATCATTTAAGAATTAAGATATTATACTAAATACTACATATTTGGAAACTTTTATATTTTAAATTACTTAATTATTTGGATGAAAATTGCCAAAATAAGTAAAAAGACCAAATAATTCATATCCAACAAATTCCTAAAATTTCTTAAAAAAAATAAATCAATACAAATATACATATTTGCTATTTTATTTATGTAATGAACAGTGGAAAAGAGTTGGGAAAATCATTAAAACATGTAAAACAATGTGTTTGTTATCTGGTATTAAAACAAATTTATCAAATGTTTCATTTTGTTTGGTTTCAGACAGATTTTTTTTTCTTGCATCCCTAATATTAAATACACTATAAAATATTAATTACAAAACACTACAAATCTAAATAAATAAGTCCATAATATTTTATCATTAGATCTTCAGTATTAATCGCCAACACTTAATCGGTGATATAAAGATAAATTAATATTTGGTGGAATAACCCTGTTTTTTAAGCACAGTTTTCATGCTTCTTGGCATGTTCTCCTTCACCAGTCTTACACACTGCTTTTGGATAACTTTATGCCTTTACTTCTGGTGCAAAAAATATAGAAACAATCAAGAAGTTCAGTTTGGTTTGATGGCTTGTGATCATCCACCTTCCTCTTGATATTTATTCCAGAGGTTTTTAATTAGGTAAAATCAAAGATCATCATTTTAGTTGGTATTTTTTTTTCCCCCAGAGCTGTATATACATTTATACATACAGTTCTTCTACAGTAAGTCCAGACACAACATCTTCCCAGGCTCCCTGAGCACAGTTGACCAGTATATGTACAGCACAGTTCACTTACAGTAATAAAACGCCTGGCCTACTGTAAACCATTACCGATGCTTAAATGAACTTAACAGACGCGACTTGAGAGGAAAGGGGAGGCGGGACCTGCTTGATTTACGTGCGTGGTGTTTTTTTCTTTCTGTTGTTTAATGGGGAATAATTTGCCTTATATTACCCTGTTTAGTTTAGTGGTTGGCAGGGGCCTAGCAAAACCACTGGAAACATTTGCGTATTAACTCGGCTTTAAGCGTTTAAAACAGCTCGGTTTTCTTCCTCCACTTCCTCCTTCTTCACTCTTCAGTGACAGAGTTCTCTGTATAGTTAGAGCAGAGAGAGGCGAGATGGGGAGGTGATGAAGAGATGAAGGGGATGAAGGGTAACAGAACAGGCCGGCGCAGAGACGGCGAGGAGACGGAGGAGATAAAGAGGAGTTACACCATGCTTTCCATTCACTCTTTCATTCAAAACAGCTATGTCATTTTATTTCCATAGGGGTCTACGCAAACGACCGGGCTCTAAAGCCCCCTGAATCTTCGCCTTGATCCGGGCAAACACGGACGAGCCCCCGGTTACTTATGCATTCATTTATCTTTTCTTGGCTGACAGCTTAGCGGCTCTTTAGAGCTTTTACACCCTGCGTTTGTCATTTGTTCCCTGTTCCTCGTCCCTCGTCCCCTTCAAAGGGCATCTGCATAGGGCGCGTCCGGATAACTAGGGCTAATGGCATCTTATTTTAGCACCACATCTCTTAAGGTTTATAAGTAAAGGCAAAGAGGGTTTAAAGCAGCAAAGGTAAGATGAAGAAAAAGCGAAAGATGAAGAAAAACGGCAAAAGAGGAGGAGAAAAGGTCTAGAGGAACGTCTAAAGCAAGAGACGAGCAAATGACCACAGACACGGCAGGGCCCTCGGCCTAATGAATAAAAATGAAGATCCTGTCAAATGATAAAGTGACAGGTTAATTTGTAGTGCCTGCGATTCTGTGTGAACAAGCCAGAGAGGAAGTGAGCGAGAAAGAGAGAGCAAAAGAGAGAGAGAGACAGAATGTGTGTGTGAGAGAGAGGGAGAGAAAGTGAGGGTGAGGGGAGGAGCAAAAAAAAAATGAAGAGAAACAGAAGAGAAGGCTGCCCCCTATCTGTCCAGGCCAGAATTGCAGCCAGACAGGCAGAAAGACAGATCTCAGGCTTCTCTTCTTGTGTCTTGTGTCTTGTTTTAGATTCAAATATGCAGAAGCCTCCTGAAAAAAGGGAAACAAATCAGAGTAGAAGAACTGATGATAAAAGCAGAGGGAAGATTAGATGCAGACAGTTGTGTTTGGGGCCGGAAAAAAGAGGGGAAAAAGCAGAAAAAAAGAAAGAGGGAAAAAAGCAGAAAAAAAGAAAGAGAGAAAAAATATATAAAACAGAACTAACTACAGCATCGCTTCCAAAGAGGCAGAGCTATCAAGCGTATGCGAGCGAGGTGCCTGGAGCGGACGTCTGCTCTTCTGCCAGCTCTGTGTGCCCCACACACACACACACAACACACACACACACACACACACACACACACACACACACACACACACACACACACACACACACACACACACACACACACACACACACACACACACACACACACACACACACACACACACACACACACACACACACACAGTTTCCCGAGCGTTAAGATCCATCCACACACAGGCCCACTCCCATACCACAGCACACCTTCAGGGCAAGCATGCACTGCACCTTTGATCACTGCAACCAGCAAATGGCTGCTATTTGTTTTCTTTTGTCTCCTCTGTCTTCCCCTTGTGTTAAATCCTACATGATCACATGGTGATTATCACAGTAACATTTATGCAAATTGCCCTTTCTACGTATGTGTTATAACTGATTATTAATGATTTTTAAGGCATTTACAACCTAATTAGTAACCATTAATAAACTAATTGTAAACCATTAATAAATCCTTTATAAAGGTAGTCGTATTTTAAAGTGATACAGAAAAATCTTATTGTGACAGGCCTATTGTTAATTCATTCATTATAAAATTGTCAAACAAAGTAAAGATCAACTGCAAGATTTAAATTACGTAGGCAAAGTATGGAGATGCATGGTATTATTTTTTTTGTGACAAAACTAAAAGAAAAATAGATATTGGCTGTATTAAAAAATTACATGGAAAACTGTTTTAGCATGCAGACTACAGATTTTAACAAAATACATCTGCAAATACAGATTTTAACAAAAGCCTTCTTGCCTGAAACACTAGCAATCCTATCAGACACACAGCAGTGCGGGAGTTAATTTTCCTTCATTAACTTTATTTACAGTGTAGTCTCATTGGTATTAAGTCACGGCTCAACGTCACAAAAAAAGACAAGATTAGAAAAAAGGAGCAAGGAGACAGTGGCTTTTATTTTCTAAGCAGGGATTAAAGAATATCCTCTTAAAGCCCCTCATAAAACGCAAGAAATTGCAGCAATCATAAGCCATCTCTTCTCGGTCCTAAAGAAGGGCCTCGGGCCTTGAAGCCTGCGCTATAAACAATACTTTCCTCACTGACTTGCGACAAAACACACACTAACTAGGGCTAAGCGAGACTCCGAAACTCCAGCGAGATGCTTATCCAGCAGAAAGCCTGTGCAGTCCAGCATTGCAGGGTGTAGGGGATAGCAGGGGCTTTTTGATGCATTAGGTTTAAGCTGGTAGACAACATAGCGAGAGCAGCAGCTCTTTCAGCCGCCATTCGCTCAGAGATACCAGAGCAAACATTTTCTAATCGGCCCCCAAGCCCTTAGTCAAACACAGAAATAACAGATGCAGCTCTCGCCTCTATACTGCCAGCATTACCATTTCAATATGCACGTCTGAGAGAGCGTGACCTCGGCACCCTGTCAGCACACACCGACTCGTCTGAATGCAGAGGGAACGGGCAGAGAACACAGCTGATTTAGACACTTACCCATCAGATTAAGATATAGTTACTGAAGGAACATGCAAACAAAATGACTCAATACACACACAAAAAATAAGATAACTGAAACGTTTCCCTATTAATAATCATCTTCTGCCCACTACACCGATCTGATATATCACACTGTTTAAAATGCACTCCATAGGCTTACATCGTCCAATATTGCATTATATATAAACACTAGGGGTGGGCAATATGGCCCTAAAATAATATCACGATATTTCATGGTATTTTCACAATAACGATACTCTTGGCGATATGATGAAATACTAAATTTAAAAAATATATATTTCAAGAATACACTTGTGCACCAAAGTGAATATTAAATTTTCTTATTGCACGTGATATGATATGGTACATCCTTAACTGAGATTTAAAAAAACAATACCAAAAATTACTCAGATTTGTAACACAAGTCAATGATCCAGAATGTCATGGTACTAATATTGCGTTCTACATATCTCCATATATCCAGGATTAAAGTAAAATAAATGATACTGGAAAGATATAATAATAGTCTCTAGTAGATATATAATGGGAAATGAGAACAGTGTAAATTTTCCTTGCTAAAAACAGCATAAAAGTGGTACCCTGATGCAATAATATCGCTCACGATACCAAAAAAAAAAATGGCGGTATTATCGCCACAATAAGATATGGCACACCCCTAATACACACTGTTGTTTTACACTGTTAAGTACTGCACTATATACACAATGTCTTACAATGTGCAGTATTTTCCTGTATAGCCTGCACTATATTAATTGCCTTATACTGTTCAGAATTTACCTGTATACATTGCTTTACACTGCATAGTATTGCATTACATACACCCTATTTTACACTGCCCAGTACTGTACTGTACACACTGCTTTACACTGTAGAGTATGGCACATTGTACACTGTCCTAGACTGCTCAGTACTGCACTATACACACTGCCTTATAAATCCTTATACTGTCTTATATTGATATATTTACATACGTTTACACATTGCTGAATATAGCCTCATTTTATGCTATACACTGAATTATACTGTCCAGAACTGCACTATACAGCTCTGGAAAAAAAAAAGAGAGACCACTTCAGTTTCTAAATCAGTTTCTCTTATTTTGCTATTTATAGGTATGTGTTTGAGTAAAATAAACGGTACCACTTTAAAATAAGACTACCTTTATAAAGGGTTTATAAATGGTTTACAATAAGTTAATTAATGGTTACTAATTAGGTTGTAAATGCTTTAAAAACCATTAATAATCAGTTATGTGGCTGTGGGTTCACTATTTGGCAAACAACAGGTCTATGTACATTTCTAGGTATGTGTTATAACTGATTATTAATGATTTTTAAGGCATCTACAACCTAATTAGTAACCATTAATAAACTAAACCATTTATAAACCATTTATAAAGGTAGTCTTATTTTAAAGTGGTACCAAATAAACATTATTGTTTTATTCTATAAACTACTCTATAAACAACATTCCAATATATTCGGTGGAATAACCCTGGTTTTTAATCACGGTTTTCATGCATCTTGGCATGTTCTCCTCCACCAGTCTTACACACTGCTTTTGGATAACTTTATGCAATTACTCCTGGTGCAAAAAATCTAGAAGTTCAGCTTGGTTTGATGGCTTGTGATCATCCATCTTCCTCTTGATTATATTCTATGGGTTTTTAATTTGCTATTTTTGTATATACACAGCCTGGCATATATTGCTCCATATTACACCATATATACACTTTATACAGAGCTACACACCAGCCAGGACTGGACTATACACATTGCCCCCTGCACTGTTCAATACTGTTCTATAAGCAATGCTCTATAAATACATACAGTATATCCCTAAATAAGTATATCCTCCATATATCTTACAATCTTACATAGTATTACAGTATGTATACATACTGCTGTGTATTGCCCCACTATACACTATATCCACTATACGCTTCATAAGCACTGGCCTATATATCCTATTACACTATAAATATTGCTTTAATCTGCCAGTACTGTACTGTATATACTGCCTTGTAACCACCAATATAACACTATACACTATTTACACTACACAGTTAAATGCCTCATTCTATGTAGCATTACAGAACGTATAAATATATAAAATGAAGAAGCTTTATGCTAAGCTAATGGGATATAAAGTCAAGCGAGTAGTTTAAAAACCTTCAAGTGATGAAACTGAAAATGTTTAACATCAGTCGACACTTCGAACCTTGAAACTTCTCCGGTGCCCCTGCCTTTGCCGCTGGCGTCACTACATCTCTAAATTACCTCCAGCCAAGGTTCTGCAGACACAGAGGAGGAACAAGAAAGTTTCTTTTTGTTCTGCTTCATCCTCTGCTCTCTGGTTTGCCTTTATCTGCAGCTGAGTTCAATGAGGAGTCAGTGGGACACTCTTGCATGCCGCCTTAAGCAGGATACAGAGAGAGAGAGAGAGAGAGAGAGAGAGAGAGAGAGAAAGAGAGGGCCGGGGTGGGGACAGAAAAAGAGGTGCAAAACACCAAGTCCAATGACACAGACAGCGTTAATCAACGGAGGAGAGGAGGAAGCCTCTGCGCCACTGGGAGGGAGAGGCGGAAGAAGGAAGACAAGGAAAAAAGAAGGGTGGCAAAAATGGCACGGGTATGTGCCACAGATGCACATATAATGAGGCCACTGATAGGTCCATTCATTAGAGCCCTAATATATATGTACATATATTATATGTTTAGTAATATAAATATATAAAAATAGAGAAAATATATGCTGCAAGTGGAGAAAGAGGACATAGAGCAGGGCTCGGTAGAGTATGTAGGTTATCGCAGGCTTTCAGCAACACTTCTGCATTTTAAACACAACACAAGGCTGAACACAGTGTGTTTCTACTAGAGACTAATGAGATCTGCATTAAAATACACTGATGTGAAATTATAACTAATGGCACAGACAGCGAAGGGCAGAGAGACAAGCAAGTAGCACTCATTAGCTGACAAGGAGTTCATATTTATATATAAAATGTGTGAAACAGATCCATACACATACATACACATATGGAATACCTGCCAATTAATTAATTCTTTATTTGTTAGTGAATGGATTTAAAAAATTGTTTATAGTGTTTTTTTTTTTTTTTTTTTTTGGAATGTAACAGTTCATACTGTCCAGGAAAAGCTTTTTACTATATGTATACTCCTTAATGCTTTATACTCCTCCAGCACAATGCCTAGATTTACAGATTAATGTTTATCGTCTGTAGTCCCATTCTATAAAAAATCTATCTAATCTATCTATCTAATCTACTTTCAATGCATCTCTTAATGAACTAGAAAAGTTATGTGCGTGCACTTGCACATCTGTGTACAACATAAAATAGCTGGATTCATTCATTAGAAAACAAACTTTTAAACAAATATCCTGAATTTCCATTTTTGCCATTTTCCACTTTTGCAATCCAGTATATGTTTTTTGCATTGGATCATCGCATTTTTTTTTCAATTGAATAATCCAATAGAAATGCTTCTTCTCAACAATGAAACATGGGGGTGGTAGCACCATCCAGTGTAATACATGAAGAAGGATTTCTCTCAGATCCCTAGTTTTGAGATCCCTGGACTTAGAGCTACGCAATATTTGTATCGTGTTTCATCCCATTTTACTGGCAATGCAACTCTTAATTAACTAGAAAGGTTTTATGTGTGCACTTGTACATATGTGTACAATGTTAAACAACTGGATGCATTCATTAAAAAGGCAGTGCACAAACTTTTAAACAAAAACCCTGAATCTCCATATTTGCCATTTTCCACATTTGCAATCTGGCATATGTTATTTGCATTGGATCAGCGCTTTTTTCCCCAATTGAATAGTCCAATAGAAATGCTTCTTTTCAACAATGAGGCATGGGGGTGGTAGCATCATCTAGTGTAATATATAAGCAAAAATAAACAAGCAACATGAGAAACACAGCTCACGAACTTGATAATGAAAATGATATGTGAATAAAATATATATATATATATATATATATATATTTTTTTTTTTAAGACTTCAAGATCTGAGATCCTTAGAAAATTTGACGATGCAACAGTTTTTCTGTCAAATCAATTTTTATATTAAAAATAATTGGAAGAAAAGAATAGGAGTTTCATCAGATTTTACCTGAAGTATCTGATCCAATGTCATGATATGAACAATTTATAGTAACAATATTAGATTACACATAATATAGAAAATGAGAACAGTGCAAAAAATATTTAGTATCAAGCAACAAAAGAAAAAAAAACAAACATTTAAATAAATGTGCCTTACATGACACTGCACATATTATTATGTAATGCAAACACTGAAATGACAAAACTGCAACCAAATAATGTGCAGTCTTTCTTGAAAGTGGTAAAATGGTGTTTCAATAACACATTTTAATTCAGTACTGGATTAACATTTTAGATCTCCACATTCACTTTCTCTTCCTCCTCTTCCTCTCTGCTCCTTTTGTGAGCACAGGGATGTAGGCACTCTTTAATTGCTTAAGTATAACGGGAGCGGGGCTTTGATCTTTAACCGTGGTGTTATAATGGTGGTCGCTCATGTTGGCGGGGTGGTCTCCTGTCCCACTCTGGCTTGATCACAGGACACTCTCCGCTGGCTGCCTTCAAGGGACAGGCATCCGCTGTGTTCTCACAGCCAGTTGACAACTTTATTAGCCCTGCTCAGTAGTGTTCTCCCAGCATTCTTGCCATACACACACTTGATCATGAATATAGAGCCTAAGATACATGCAGTGTAAAACTAATATTAAAATAACACTTCGGCAACTGTTGCATGTGGAATGTATAACAGATTACTAGACAATAACTGTGAACAACAGAACAGAAAGCTCGCTGACCTCAAAGGAAGCTCATAGGAAGGAGTTTCAGCTTTATTGGCGTTTTTAATAATAATATAATAATATGATATAAATAAATGCAATCACAGCACTGGGTTAATGGCAAGGCTGCTGCTAAATATAAGGTTGTAGGTTTGAAACCTGATGTATACAGCTCTGGAAAAAATAATAAAGAGTACCTCTAAAAAGTATGAGTTTCTTTGATTTTACCGAATTGAAAACCTCTGGAATATAATCAAGAGAAAGATGGATGATCACAAGCCACCGAACAAAGCTGAACTGCCTGAATTTTTGCACCAGGAGTGGCATAAAGTTATCCAAAAGCAGTGTGTAAGACTGGTGGAGGAGAATATGCTAAGATAAATTAAAACTGTGATTAAACACCAGGGTTATTTCACAAAATATAGATTTCTGTACACTTAAAACATGAATATATGAATATGAACTTGTTTCTTTGCATTATTTGAGGTATTTTTTTGTTATTTCAGTCATTTCTAATTTTCTGCAAATAAATGCTCTAAATTACAATTTTATTTGGTATTTGGGAGAAATTTTGTCTGTAGTTTATAGAATAAAACAACAATGCTCATTTTACTCAAACCCATACCTATAAATAGCAAAATCACAGAAATCGATTCAGAAACTGAAGTGGCCTCTTATTTTTTATCAGAGTTGTATTTTAGCTGACCACATGGTTGTAGGTTTGATACCTGGTCAATCAAGCCATCTCTGGTGGACTCTTGTTGAAGGCTGTCTCATCGTTTTGACCCCAAATTTATCTAAACTAGGAAATGCAAAGAAAAAAATAAATATTCTGGTTGTATTGGGTTAATATGCAATAAATTAATGGATAGTTAGTTCAAAACCCAGGCCAATAAACTGCCACTGTTGGGCTTTGACCACAGAAATAAGCTGGGACATTAGGCTGGAAAAAAGCAAAAAGAAAACCTGATTCTGGTCAAACTTTGACCAATTTGTGGGTTGTGGGTTCCGAACCGTGTCCACAAACCTGCCCCTGATTGACTCCTGTTGGGCTCATGGGAAGGCTACGGGTTTGATACCCTGAATTAACAAAGCTGCCCCTGTTGGGTTCTTGATGAAAGCTGACACTGCTTAAAGATTAGACCTTAAATTTCAAAGCTGGAACAAGCAAACAGAGACATTTGTTCCAGTCATACCTTAAGTAATTGATCACATGGTTGTGGGTTCGATACCTGGGTCCAATAAGCTGCCCAAATGGGCTCTTGAGCAAGGCTGATCATGCCTTTGACCCCAGATTCCAAGCTGGGATAGGCAAATGGAAAAATCTATACTTGTTCTTGCTGCTGTTGTATTGAATCACAGGGTTGTGGGCTTGATACCCAGTTCCAATAAGTTGCCACTGTTGGGCTCCTTAACCTCTTTCTGTTTTAGGTACATGGTTGACTGAGCTCTGAATCTCTGAAACCTTCTAAGCTTGTATATGCAAAAAGAAAAAAAAAAACCTTTATGATTTGTAATCACTATTATTGATTGTTGCTGTTATTAATCACATGGTTGTGGGTTTGATACCTTATTCCCCTAAGTTACCACTACTGGATCCTTGAGTAGGCCAACAGCTGACTCTGCACTATGACCTTGGCTTTCAAAGCAGGGATATTTGAAGAATCATAAGCAAAAATCAGGGTACGAAGTATGAATAACAATAAATAAGTAACAATAAATTATGATAAAAGGCTGCAGATGTGGCAGGCAGTAATTCCTTTAGGAAGGAACTACAATCATCAATTCAGATAATGCACAGTAAAACTATGTCTAATGTAGATGACATACAGTGAATTTTTTTTTGCTTTCCACCTTCACAAAAAAATGCACGATATGCGCGAGTATAAGAGAGTTCTTTTTATTATTTTTGGAGCTGTGTCATAGTTGCGTCAGAGAATCAATCATGAATCGATTTCGGTGTATATATCTTTATTGTCAAAGGACTAATTGATGAATTTTTCATTGTGATGAGTCAGGTGGAGCTGGCGAACACAGACGTGGTGAGTGGAATTCTAATGTCCTCTTTAGTAGATCAGCTACAATGCAGCAGTCCAGTAAGGGAACCCAGTATCTCATATTTTCCACATGCACACACAATCAGCACAAAGAACATCCACACAAACATCTGAGATGTCCCTGGCTATTTCTAGATGAAGATGTTAAGCAAGTGTGCTTGTATGCACTGATACAGAAAACAGCCTAAAAAGACATCGCTGCTCCACAGCTTCACAGTTCAACATCAATGCAAGCCCTGTTACTGATTTATTAACTATGTAAGTTCTGCATCAGACTGCCAATAATGCAATGTTTGAGAGTTTGTGTCTACACTCTTGTCTCCTTAAAATATATGCTGTGTTTATGAGCATTTACTGATATGTAACATGTAGAAATGGATGCACTTTAAAGTAGACAACATACATTCATTAGAACAGACATCCACTAACATCTAAACACATAGGGCGGGTTTCCCAGACCAGGAATAAGCCTAGTACTGTACTATACTGCACTGTGAATAGAGATTTTCCATTGAAATTAACTAGGCCTAATTCCTATATAGGCCTATATATAGAGATTCTAAGAATACATCCCATTAATCCTGGATACTGTGCTTTAAAATTTCTTAATAAAATGCATTTCCGTTGCCGCTACAACAGAGAAATCACTGTCAGCTAGACACAGTAATTATTAGATTATAAAACACAGGAAACACAAGAACGCTATGGCAAGCAATGTCAAAACACAGCTTAACTACCTGCAAATAAACACCAGAGCATACACATGAGCCTACACAGCTTCACAGAAATTAACTGCTTTGTTGCTTTAAAAGTAACACATTGGCGCATTTTTGTTTGGCAAAAAGAAATATAACCAGCAGTCTCACTACTAGATGTCAAGAGGCTCTCAGAAAAGTACAAAAAAGCAAAGATACACAGAGTTGAACACCAAATTCCGTCATCTTTGCCAAGCTTCAGTCAGATGGGTCTCTACTGAACAACAATAACATAGCTGAGATACAACTCAACACAATTTCATGCTGTGCAAGGTTTTCCAATTGACTGCGAGTCTGCCTGGATAGTGAGAATGCACTTATTTGACAAGACACTCAAATAGGCAGAGATAAGGGAAAGAGAAAGTTGTAATGGATTCCAGAGTGAGCCATAAGAAAAGACAAGGAAAAAAAAACACAATAAAAAAACAAGCAAGAACAGTAGCTAAAACAAACACAGCACGAGTGCTGGAGTAAGCCCGAGGACTCGCCGAGATTGTTGGCTTGTCAGCTACACTAGAGCAAATCGACAAAACACAGAAAAAGGCAGAGGGAAGCATTAGAGGGCAAGCCCCACAGCTGGCGATGGCAGGTAATCCCAGGGATCTTGTGCAGTGATAGACACAGAGTGCCTTTCGCAGAGACAGCCTCGCCGAGCTCCCTCATTGTTTTTTGGGGAGAGGATCTTTGTGACTGATAGGCAGAGTGAGGCACCCATGTCTGCAAATGTCAAAAGTGAAGGGCTGTGGAGGAAGCAGAGGAAATCATATGATCAAGTCTGGAGAGATGCCATCCACCACTAATGGAGGCAAGATGTCAAACCTCAATGTCGGAGAGAGGAACCCGGCGAGCGGGATGGGTGCCAACCTTAGGCAGTGATTACCACTGGGTCGAAAAGTTTCATCTAGTCTTCAGTCAGGCGCTTACTATCAGTAACTCGCCGAGCCCTTGAAATATCGGAACGGCAGGTTTCATCAATTTTTAGAACTGGACTCAAAAGTTCTGAGCACTTACATGATTTAGACCCAATCACATTTCTCATTTGAACAGCTACCACTTGTTTTTGATTATTACCCTTTCCCTTGGAACTAATAACTATTAAGTTACAAGGTGAAGTCAATCCTCACGCTGAGAAAGGGGACAATCTTTCCAGAACACGAGATATATAAAAAATAAAAAAGAATGCGTCATCACCAGGCTAATTGTGGTGCTCTGTGCTGGAATAAACTTAGGGCATTGTATCTCTTATTGTCCACACCCACCCAATTACATTTCTGTTAGCTTTTTGTTCAAATTTGACCCGTCTGACTTGAATCATGTAGCACCCTCAGGTGACTGCTGTCCATTAACATAACATTCCAAACAATGACTATTTAACATTCTTATTTGAAGTGTGCCTCTAAAAAAATCCATTTAGAGGCCACATAACTCTAAGGCAATCAAAACTGGGACATCCTACCCATAGGCATGAACAGGGTAGGGGTGGGGCAAAGGGTGAAATGGATTGAGCCTGAGTTTTTGAGCTCCTCAAACACAAAAAACAAAAAGCAAAAAATGGGTGGACACAGGTAGGTCACAAAAAAAAACAGTGTTAAATCATGCTGTGCCAGTCCAAGGTACTTTAGCCCCTGTAAAAAGGAGCTAGACTCAATTGAGTCCCTGAGGACTCAGGTCAGATAATTTGTATCACTCGTCTACATCAAGTCCAACACCATATCAAAAAAACAAGGTTGAACCCCTTATGTAGACCCAGTGATGAATACACTTACCATCCAGACCCATACCATCTAGAGTGCCCTTCTAAACCACCTCTAATTTCTTTTTCAACTCCCCCCCAAAAAAAGGATGTGCCAGTACCAGTATGCCTATAAGGGAAGAATCTCCCAATTAAAGTCAGATAATGTAAGTGCCTGACACACTACAGGGCAGCCGTGGCAAAACTTCATTTATAGGAACCTAGATTTTCTTCACTTCAGCCTGAAGCATTATGATGACCGAATGGTCCACCACTTAACTCAAATAGCCCCAAAGCTTGAAAAAGTAATATTCCCATGCATCAGAAAAAAAATAGGATTTTTTTTTTCCATAGGAAAACTGACAATGGGTTGGCTTGAACTAATTGATGCCAGTCACATCACATTGGCCTGTCAGAGTACTTATCCATCTGGAATAGAATGAGAATGTTTGCAATACAAATCTGTGACTCCAAGGACTCTAACAAAGGCAATGAAGCACACCAGTTCAACAAGCTTTCAAATGCTTGTCTTCACGTTCCTCACTTTCTGGAAGGGTGTCACGGCAGACAACTGTTCTGGCTTGGCTTCTAAGCCGAGATCAACAACACAGAGGTGTCGCGTCGACGTATACCCCACTTGCACACGGTCCCCTGAAATGGGAATGCAAAATTTTTGTATTAAAACTGACATACAAGAAGGAAACTTACATCAAGTGTGTTGAAAAATGTTTGGAGAGGATATGTCATGTGTTGCATTGTGTTGGGGGCAGGTCTCTTGATATAATCATGAGAATAAAGCACAGTTTGAAGGTTGGCAACCTTGATCATATGCAAGATGTCTATAGCAGAACATACAAACTTTTGTTCAAAACCAAATAAATAAACTATGAAGAAAACCACTCCCAGAAATTACTTCAAGAACTTCCATAATTAAGCCCATCGTAGCAGCACACAAGTTAATTTAACACAAGTCCTATCAAATGGGAGAAATATTTCAATTAAAAACCATGATTCAAGAGTGTCAAGAGTGTAAACGATCACAGAGCTCATTCCTGTTGAATCCAATATGCGCCATGTGGCCAACAAGTGATGGCGATAAAGTGGGATTCTATTCCACAAGGTAATAAGCAACGTAGGAGCATGACCCAGAAAGTGAAACCACGGGCATAGAAGTGCCCATGTCACATGGTCTCAATCAAATTCCCAAGTGAATAAAGTGCTGTGCGGCGTGTAAATCCTTCAGACTCTGCAGTCAGAAACTAATTAAGCCATTTGAAATAACATTGCAGGTACCTGTATGCAATCTAGCCTGGCGCCGTTGATGAGCCTTTCAAGGCCCGAGGCCAACTTCAAAAAGCTGCCTAAAAAAGCTGCAGAATTTTAATTGAACACAAAAACCTGAAGAGACTCTTAGTATCCTTCTTCCAACAACAGCAAAAGGTTAAGCATGCCCCCAGAAGACAAGCTTTGCTAGTTCATCTTCAGCTCCAAAGGAAGACAAAGACCAAAGGGGGCTGTTTGATAATTTATGAAGTTCAGAATATGTTACTTACAAGTTGCTAAGACCGGTTGTGCTGCTATACACAAATCTTAGTAAGATTATGGTTTGCAGTAGTTTACACATAGAAATTCACACGTATACAAACACACAGCTCCATCACATGCATCAACATGAATACCTGATGCTCCTATACCATGCCTATTTGCATATAAGGTAGGAGACCAGACAGGCCAGACAGAGTCAGATCTTAAAAGAGGAGGGAAAAAAAAAAACACCACACCGCAGCTTAGAGCAATACTGATGATTATATGGGAGATGAATGCATGTTTCACTGTCCAGGGACTGCTGCTTATTTTCCCATCTCCCACAGCCACACAACCATGCAGAGTAGCGCTGCAGGGGTTTCTGTCAGCCGGCTGCTTCCTGGGGAATCGGAATGAGGCTATTTACAGCCGAGGGCCGGAGCACTGGGAGTCGTCTCTCGCTGGCCTCGTGGAGTCTTCAGCTGAGGAGAGCCTCACTTGTCCGTTGTTTTTTGTTTTCGCACATGATTGTTCCCACGATAGCCTCCAGCTTTGTTTCAGCGCTGCAGAAAGACGGATACACTGGTAACCCAGAGGTGCCCACAAAAGAAAGCATGGGAATCAATCTGGTATGATTCATGACCACTTGGAAATAGCGAACCGCAGGGAGGGGTAAAGGCACAAGGGTGGAAAACGAGAAATACTGTTCCACCATGCAGACAACAGCCTGGAAGACTCCAGACTGAATCTGTGTAATCGATTCAGCATCGCTGTTTTTGATGATAGACGTGCACAATTGGTCAAATTACAAAAAAAGTGGTTTTGCAATTAAATACAGTTGGACCGCTTGAATTGGCACATTTAAAATCAAAAAAGTTAACGAACATATGACTAAAAATAAAAAACATTCTTGTTCCATCTGCTTCTGCATTCCACTATTCACCATCTCCTCGCTATTCAGGCCTGTCAGAGGCATGATAAAAGCAGTAGTCTCTTTTCTGAATTACCCTGTAAGGACAGAGATAACTCAGGGGATTTGAGCTGCCCCCAAAAAACCCGGCAACCTGCAGGGCATAACAAAGTGGTGACCGCAGAGGCAGCCCTCACACCTCAGGATCAATTCTCAGTGGGGATCCATGCCCCATCATCCCTGCTCTCTCCGAGCACGAGCCAGGCTGGCAGTGCATGTCCCTGAAGTGTGTCGCCCCTCGGCTCTGCTCCCCTTTCTGCTGGAAATGACTGAGTTTCTGGCACCACTCGGCACACGGGAGGAGGTTGAGGGCTTGACTGAGAGCGATTGGACCTTTCTAGGTCAGATCCCGTGACACCGCTCGGTCGGTAACAAACAGAAAAGAGGATAAATAAACCAGCGGCGCTGGGGGACGGGAGCTACCTGCTACACAGTGGCTGGCTTGTCGCACTGTGGGTATGGTACCCCCGCATTTGCAATTACTGTTATGCTCTGATATATTTTTTTCTGGCGTGCCATTCTCTTTTTTTTCGCAGCATTCCTCTCTGTTATTTCCTATACACTCTGTCCCCTGTAGAGGGAGATCAGCCTGTGGACTTCAAAGACAGCAGAGAGGGATGGAGGGAGGTGGGGAGAGGGGAGAGAGACAGCAAGAGAGGTTGGAACTGGGTCACAGCCACTGCAGTTGACTCATTCTGGCCAAAGAGAGACATCTCACTTTATAACCGGAGTTCTTATTCTGTTACTCTGAAAACCAAACAAATTGAAGAAAGAGGAAAAAGAGAGTTCTGGGAAATATGACCAAAGCAACCTTTTAAATTAAGTCACTTTTTAGGACTAAATATAATGATTAAATTGAGGTGTACGAGCAACAGGCACTCTCTCGCAGCATGTCTCACAGTATTGCTAGCCCAGGAAAATGTCCCAGCCTTAATGCAGCATCACACAAGCAATAAGCCTGGGAAACATCCACGGCTCTATATTCTGCTGAGAGGGAGAGTGTAAGGGAAAGAGTAGCACATGACAGACAGTATGTCTATCAGTGCTAACCTATGGAAATGTCCCAACCTTAATGCAGTTACCTGAGACGCAGTGCAGGATCATGCAAGCAGCAGGTCACAGAAACAACCAAGCTGCAATGTTGAGCTGTTCACAGTTTCAGGCCATATAAACATGTGAGGCGCTTTAGCAGAGGGCCTGGACATTTGCCCAAAAGCTTGTGGGTAATACTTCTATAAGATATAATGCATTCAGCTACTTAAAATTGTTTCTGGAACAGATACACATGAACCAATCAGCACCATGCCTAATTCAAGGGGAAAAAAGGATTCCATCATTGTTCTATGAGGCAGTGGACCTGTGTTTTCTGGAATGATGGTAATCCATCTAATACTTTTGAGATTAATAAATTAGAGAGATAGGGAGGATGAGATGGCATGGTGAGCTTCCAGCATGCTGTAATCAATTCCTTACACTAAAAAACGAAGAACAGCTCAAATTACGCAACACAAACTTAAGGTTGAGTTTGAGTGCTTATTTCTTCGCTGTTTGTTGTGCAGCTTAATACCGCAACATCCGGTGAGAGCTCTGCAAGGCCACACACTCTAGGCAGCAGTAAACAGAAGGACTTAAAAGGCAGATGCAAATTCCTGCGATGTGGAGAGAAGAAATGAATCGGGGCACTAAAAACCATCATCACTGCGATGAAAGTAAAACTCCAGCACAAAAGCGCTTTCAACAGCAAAAAAAAGGCATTTGGGATCCAAAGGTACAAAGGGAGGGCAAGGTCGGCAAGCGCGTAACGCCGCAGGGTAATTTGTCTGTACGGCTTGTACAACGCAACTTAGCGAACGTTCAGCTGTGGTACAAACAAACACATTTGAGAGAAGGAATCAAAACAAAGATTTCAAATGCAAGCTGCGGTTAGATTAGAGCACCACCCTTTACACTCTGGATCACCCAAGGACACAGAAGTACAAGCACACATTATAATATACACACATGCATACATACACACACAAGGTCCTGACTGGAGTTTAGCTAATATTAAGATTGTTATATTTGATCTGTTGAGGTAAAAAATGCCATAGATAAAGCACCAATGTATTTAAACAGCTTGAGCTACACTCACATAAAGAGTAAAGCACCATTTAGCTATTCTGACAGTCTACCTTGATATTGATAATGTATAAATTGGACAGAAGAAACAAATTACAAAGGTTAGCATTAGCTTTTAGCCTAGCATGGATCCCTATTTCCCTCCTGCATAACTAAGCACTCGCAGCTACCATTCACATTAGCCAGTAAAGCACTTTTTAACCAACTCTAGTGAATTGCCATATACAGGCATATACAATTCTCTGCAGGCATGACATTTTTATTTAAGACTTTTTAAGGTTTTTTTTAATACCACCAATGATTTTTTTATATGAGTTGGCAAAAATATCCAAAACGGCAAAAAAGCACAACACCAATATTATGATTACAGATTTTACAGTGAGCTTGGGAACTTAGATTTTATTTAACACACAAGTAAAAATTAAGGTATTTTTAAGGCATATAAAACTACACTGGCTGGGCTTCTCTAATTCTTCAAATTCTTTGGCTATCAGTGCAGGTCACCTCTCAGGCACACACACACACCCTACACATGTACGCAGCAGGCTAACAGGGATGTGGAATGTTTATCAAGGTTGTAAGTTATCACCACCACACTGCTGGAGCAGCTCAAGAACATCAAAAGCAAGGCCAGAGCCCTATCACCGCTGCTTGGCTTCCACCGCAGCGACCCTCGATAAAGAGGCCGGCCCTGGCCCTCACAGCCACATACACACATACAGTACATATACACAGATAACAGACCCCTCTCAGGGTGGCGTGGGGGGAAGGGAGTGGCAAATTCTCTCCTCCTCTCGCTTGTGCTTTTGCTGCACTTCAAGGACCACCGGCAATGCCTTTCTACAGAAAGGAATAAAAAAATAAAATACAAAACAAAAGAAAAACAACGCAAAGCCTAAAATCACCTCACCCCCAGGAAGCTCCTCTACCCGCACGGGTGGCACAGATGATTTTTTTCCAACGTAGGACTGAGGAGTCGCTGCATCCATGACTGACAACCCTGCGAGGAAGGGGCTGACAGGACATGACAGCATTTGGCACGCCTCGTAACCCACCGAAAAATATATAAAATAAAAACTTGACATAAGCGCAAACAAGTCAGCAGAGCTCAGCACAGTCCTAAGAGGGTTACGGGATATACCGTCAGTGTAAGGGGTAATGACACGAAGCGCTATGATGATAACACGCTGCCAGACTAACACAGGCCGCAGTGCTGCTGTGATGTCTAAATAAAACACTTTTTCATTTTTATGCAACATTACATTTAACATTCAACAGAAAAAGGATATAGGCATTTATATCTTGACCTACTGACCTGTTGACCTCACTGTGGGTGAAACGCAAGATTTTTAATACTAATTCTGATTTGTTTACTTGTACATTTAATGACTTTTTTTAAATATATACATTAGTGTGTCTGTTTTTTAAGCTCTTTCCGCTTTATATGATGCAGCTTTGCACAAATACAGGGGCAATTTGGAGAAAATAAAATGTGAAAGAAAGTAGCATGCTAACCGGCCACGACGATGCACGCCCACACACAACAGTGCAAAAAGCTTCAAACACACAAGACACAAACCTGTGGCGACACAATTTGACTTGACTTGTTGTCTTCCAGTGTGAACACAAGGTTAGAGACACTGGTCAAACCTAAGGCTTACCATCCATATTAACGTAAAGATAAAAGTACTGGTAGGCCAAGAAAGACTAGGTAGAAGTCAGAGGATTTTAAGGAATATATTAGCAAATAAATAAATAGAGGAAAGAGGTGCCCATGCTAGGCTAAAAGATATCCCCAAGAGACTGTCTGGACCTTTCATATTATATATATACTTATTAACTGAGTACACATCAAGAAAGAAGGTAACCGTAATTAAAGAAGGTTTTATTGTCATGTGCACATAAACGTTCCTGACAAAAGCTATTCAGAAGCCATGTACCACTTGCTTTTTTAAAAATATGTTTTAGTTATTTATGTGAAACTGTTCTTCTATCCCCATTTCCTGCATTAGCCAATAAAAGAAAATAGACAGAAAAATTAGTGAATCAGGAAAAGCCCCCGGCTTGCGTCCAGCAGCGACATCAATGACCCAATCCACTGAGCAGTGGAGGGAGCGTCAAAGTGCTGTTAGCCAATCAGAGGTGATGCGATTGCATATCGTGAATATTCATTAGATACAAAAGAGCCGAAATCCTGTCATTCTTCCCCACGGACTCCTCCTGTGAACTAAAACTGGGATTTTAATCATACAAACATACAATAAAAACACAAAATCAAGATTATAACAATTTTCAACAAATGTTCCAATATTATAAATAAAATCTCCATAATTATAAATAATATTTTGACTATTATTATACTTTACAAGCCCTAACGATATCCACAGCATGGTAAACTCTACACCACAGGACAGCATCCACTGATATTCTGGTGCAGCCTTCACCCTAATACAAACACACACCCCATATCCCACACACACACACACACACACACCGCCGAGAACTAGGAATCCAGATATTTCCTCCACTACTTTTTCACACTTGCCGCCCACACGTAGCTGCGTTTCAAAACTTCTCGCCAACTTGGTACCAGCTCCACTCATAGACGAAGAAAACCCTCGCTGGCCCCCACAGCACTAACTCAACACTAACTGTGCCGACACACAGGCCTACATACGAGCACAAACAAACTTGCACACATTCCCAACATACTTCACCAGTTACACACACACACACACACAGACACACACACACTCACTGGGGGAGAGAGAGGCAGTGAAGCACCTGGCGGTGGGAGGTGATTGAAATGGCACCAGAACACAGGCAGAGAGAAGAGGTGTCAGTGCATCACTATAATTAGCCCTGTTGATCCTGCAGAAAAGCGGGCCCGGAGAGCCAAGGGTGCTGTCGCTGACACACACATCGCTCCCTGGGCGGAGTGTGAATGCTTGCGAGTATGTGTGCATGTGTGTGTGTGTGCGCATGACAGGAGGTGGCTATGGGCTTCACGCTGTCAAGGATGTGCCTACACACACAGCTGAACAGTTGCACTTCTATTCCCAGAGGGGTCCCCTTATCAACTCCTGGGGTTCTGAGGGTACACGGCCTGACATTTGGTCTGACATTAAAGCAGTCTGCTGACCTTGAACAACCAGCTAGGGACCCGGTACAGTACCTATTGATAATTCAGATGGAGGAGAGACCATAGAGTACACTGCAACTGATGACACATTGGAGAAACAATATGTTTTTTTTTTTCCTTCTTTTTTAATCACGTAAATGCAAAGGAACTTTCCCCTTTCTGTCACAGCTATCTAAATAGATAGTTAAGTACTGGTATCCTAAGTACTGGTAGGCCAAGGAAGTCTAACAAAGCTGAAAAGAACAGAAGAATTGACTGTAATGAAGGGATATATCTCCTAAGCCAAGAAATCCCAATAAACTTTCAGTTCCTTCCTCCCGTTTAAATAAAACAAAAATATAAAGGTACTTCATAGTTCGTAGTTCAAGAAGCCCAGCCATTAATTAGGAAGGAATAAATAAATAAATACATACATATTGGCCATGGTATCCATGCTAGGCTAAAGGCTAGCTCTAAGAAATAAACAGGCTCCTTCATATAACTTGTTAATGTCTTAATATGCTGCTTTTCGGAACAAATCCTTCATTTAATACTTCAATACCTTAATTCGGGATTATACTGATGTTTCTAAACTTACTTTAGGTATTGGTTAGGAGCAACAAATTTAATGCTACCTAGCTAAAGACTTCAGAGTGGGAGATGGTTTGTAAAGAAGGAGGAAGCCAATGGAAATACCAGAAAGAAGTTTAATTTTGCCAGTGTAGCACAGGATGGAAAAAAGAGTTCTTTGCATCCTAAATATAGAAAGTACTAGAAGTAGTTTGAAGCGACGAATGAGGGGCAAGAACAAGTGACTTCCAAGTACAGATACTTGAGTAACCCCTTAAATTGTACCAGCAGAGTCAAAGGATGTAGCAGATGACCCTGGAAAAAACGAATGGGTGTTAGTGGTACCCTGCAATGCACTGGCACCTGCCAAAGGAGTACTCCAGTCTTAACAATCCTGAGCAGGATGTAGTGGATAGGATAGGATTTTTAACACAAATGCCTTTCCAGAGCCCTAGTTTCAGAACTGTCTTCAGTACCGACTACTGAATGGACCAATTTAATTGATCCAAAGACACTTGGGAAAAATATGTTTTTAATTGTAAATTAAGATGTTTTGATCTCCTGTAAAGTTGCCAATTTTGAAGAAACAATGCTTTCCTGTGACAGTTTCCCAGACAATGATGTACACAATGTGGCGGCATTGTTTTTCTAAAGCTCAAGGCCTTTCTAGGCAGAGACCATGCCTGCATGTCAGAATCTCTTCGTCTCATCTTCCGATATTAGTACGACTTGACTTGTGCACCCAGCGAGGCCTGTCCCAGCTGCTTAAGCAGACAGCACACCTGGCTTATCCATGGATCTGTCTACAAACCCTTAACTGGGGCCAAGCACAATGCTCCGGCATTTGACAGTGACTTGACTGGTCCCATCAGAGTGACACTAGCATGGGGTCAGATTTCATGCTTGGCTCCTGCTCTGAGCCAAGCTTATTCCCAGAGAGAACCTGCAGC
The DNA here is from genome assembly GCF_023375975.1 of Astyanax mexicanus. Taxonomy (NCBI): domain Eukaryota; kingdom Metazoa; phylum Chordata; class Actinopteri; order Characiformes; family Acestrorhamphidae; genus Astyanax; species Astyanax mexicanus. Next base: position 26,084,365 of record NC_064429.1, on the reverse strand, counting down.
ATGGAGCAAGTTCCAAAAGTCAATTAGAGATGTTCAGCAGTGCCAGAGCTTCTCCTGACCTTCCGTCCAAGTCATCTGAGTCACCGAGCTTGCACATGCGCACACAAAAACACACACACATACATACACACGCACTTTACAGAGACACTGTACACTAGCATACTTCCACTAAGGGACTGATCTTGGCAATGACAGAGTTTGGCTTCTTTATGCTTATGGAGAGGTCGTCAGTGTGCCTCAAGGACATTCAAAGTGTGTGCGCGCACCAGTGTGTGTGTATGTGTGTGTGTGTGTGTGTGTCTCAGAGGGGAAAGCAGGTACGCCTGTCGGAGCGTCTGGCTTCTCCCAGTGCAGCGGGGCTTGGTGACATCGCCCGAATGCTGATTTTTTTCCCCTGCGCCTTCACCCGGGCGACGCCGAGACTATCTCACCCACTCTCAGCCAAGAGAGTAAGTGACAGGTCTGCACACACACACACACACACACACACACACACACACACACACACACACACTTACACAGTGGTTTGTTTCAGAGAGCTGCTTTTTTTCCAGGTCTCCAGAGCTCATTCACAGGTGGTGGTAATAGGCCTGAATATTTCCTGACAAAAGCTCCTCTCCCCTGGCTGCAGGCTGATGGGTGCACGTCAACTCAGAAATAGGTCACTAGAACAGCTATGCTTAACCTTTCCAAGGACATTATCCTCACCTATTTACACCCCATATATAGAAACATTTCCCGGCAACTCCCAATCCGCAAATGTGAATTATCAAACGAGTCCAAGCAGTGGTACATCTCTGACTTTCATTGCTATACTTTATTAAAACAATTTAATGCATCTTGAAACCATAACTTTCAATAGAATTATAAAATTGTATGCTTTAGAATTAAATGCGGCCCCAAAAACCACCCTAGAATCAAGACCTTTAATTAGACGAAAAAAATCCAGACCTTCAGTTTTACCTGAAAGAACTTTAAGAACTTGAACTGTACCGCTAAATCAAAACCAAGACCTTCTTCCTCACCCCAAATCTAACACCTTCTTCCATACCTTATAACGAAGACCGTCTTCCTAACCTCAAAACCAAGACTTTCTTAATTACCTCAAAACCAAGACCTTCTTCCTAACCTCAAAACCAATACCTTCTTCCCTACCCCAAAACCAAGACCTTCTTCCCTACCTCAAAACCTAGACCATTTTCCTTACCTTAAAACTAAGACCTTCTTCCCTACCTCAAAACCAAGACCTTCTTCCTTACCTCAAAACCAATACCTTCTTCCTTACCTTAAAACCAAGACCTTCTTCCTTACCTTAAAACCAAGACCTTCTTCCTTACCTTAAAACCAAGACCTTCTTCCCTACCTCAAAACCAATACCTTCTTCCCTACCCCAAAACCAAGACCTTCTTCCCTACCTCAAAACCTAGACCATTTTCCTTACCTTAAAACTAAGACCTTCTTCCCTACCTCAAAACCAAGACCTTCTTCCTTACCTCAAAACCAATACCTTCTTCCTTACCTTAAAACCAAGACCTTCTTCCTTACCTTAAAACAAAGACCTTCTTCCTTACCTTAAAACCAAGAACTTCTTCCTTACCTTAAAACCAAGACCGTCTTCCTTACCTCAAAACCAATACCTTCTTCCTTACCTCAAAACCAATACCTTCTTGCTTACCTTAACACCAAGACCTTCTTGCTTACCTTAAAACAAAGTCCTTTATCTTCACTGATAAATCAAGTCCTAATTCCTTACCTTAAAACCAAGACTTTCTTCCTTACCTTGAAATCAAGACCTTTTTTTCTAACCTCAAAACCAAGACCTTCATCTTCACTGATAAACCAAGACATTCTTCATTATCTCAAAACCAAAACCGTCAACTTAACTGCAAAAACAAGTCCTTTAACTTGACTGTAAATTACAGACTAAATGAAAATTAATCAAAAAGCATATTCCTAAAAAAAACATGTATATGAACATGTGGATATCACAGATTAGCTTGTGACAAGCATCATAACAGAATGTTCAACACTTACACTTTACAGATACTGATGTAAAGTAAAGACAGTTATTAACCAGACAATTAATTGGTTAAACTGCACCATGGCAGCGAGTAAAAAGTCTTGAAGGTTACTGTAGGTTGTGTGCAGAAAAACAAGAAAAAGGGAAAGCATAAAGATCTGAGACATTTTGAAAAAGTCTAAACCATGATGGGTAGACAGCAGACAACAGTCCACGGCTCAATGGGGCAGAGCTGTTTTTTGTAACATGAGGGGGACACAAGTATTGGTAATGGGGGTATAACACCCCCAATGATCTGTCTGCGGAGCCATGCAAATGGATGTCTTGGTGTGATGGAGGTACTACTACTGTCCAACTGTGGGTAAGTTTTTTTCTTTCCTGAAAAGCAGAGCACATTGCTACAGCAGATGGGGGACAAACTTCTTTTTACTACCCCTAGTTGCTGGAAGCCACATTGGATGAGGAGGTGTCGGCAGCATATTTAAAATAAATTAAAATAAAGCACTCCAACACTGAAAGATGATTTTATGAAAAAAGCTCGAAAAGCTTGAAACGAAATATCTTCTTTATTAAAGCTGGAGCAGCTGCTGCTATGTTTTTACTCCTCCTGTTCTCAGCAGGCCAGTATACATAAAGAGACAGAGCAGTGCACAAGCTATTCAAAACCCTTTGGAAACGAGCCACACAGTCCATCTGCATTATCGCCGGCCGGCCTCATGGACATGGACGTCTCTGGCCGGCTGAATGAGAGCCAAGGGTCCTTGAGAACAGTGTCCTCTCCCCGGTTCATATTCATCTCCCATCGACACAGGATGAGGAAAAAACAATTTACCAATACGATTATTCTTTTATTTCACTGCGCCTCAAAAGGCGGGACCCAGTTAACTTCCATTTGTGCTCCAATCGATCGAGCCTGCACAAAAACAAGCCCCAGAGCTCTACAGGAGGGGCCGGCGACCAGGCTGAACCCTGACCTCATGAGTGTCATACACCACTGGCTGAACGGCTCTGTTTCTGGTGCAGCCATGAAAGCCATTTGTTGCAATGTTAGTCAGCAGCTGCAGAAACATAACTGACAGAGGCCAAAGACACATCCCCATTATATTTTCAGAGAGAGAGAAAATTGGGCATCAATATGTGTTGGGTACCCATGATCCTGTCACCAGTTCACCATATGTCCTTCCCTTAAGCACTTTTGGTAGGTACCTACGTCTAATACAACGGATTTGCTTTTTATTTCAATATTGCAATTACTGTCAATAATAAATACAAAAAAACTAAAAACTTACAAGAGCAATTGTTCTTAAGAGGTTGTGCATTTTGTGATGTTTCTAGAGCACTCATGGATATGTTGCTGCACTTTGGGGCACCAGCAATTAAGAAAAGGCTTGAAAACCATCTTCCCTGCCTCTAAATGAAGACTCTTATTCTATACCTTAAAATCAAGATCTTCCTTACCTCATAATCAAGACCTCCAACATTACCTATATTTCAAATCAAGACCTACCTACACTTACCCTAAAATCAAGACATCTTTTTTTATTAGCTCAAAATCAAGACATCTTTTTTTATTAGCTCAAAATCAAGACCCTTTTTATTAAATCAAAAACAAGACCTTCTCCATTACCTCAAAACAAGACCTTCTCCATTACCTCAAAACAAGACCTTCTCCATTACCTCAAAACAAGACCTTCTCCATTACCTCAAAACAAGACCTTATCAATTACCTCAAAACAAGACCTTCTCCATTACCTCAAAACAAGACCTTCTCCATTACCTCAAAACAAGACCTTCTCCATTACCTCAAAACAAGACCTTCTCCATTACCTCAAAACAAGACCTTATCAATTACCTCAAAACAAGACCTTCTCCATTACCTCAAAACAAGACCTTATCAATTACCTCAAAACAAGACCTTCTCCATTACCTCAAAACAAGACCTTATCAATTACCTCAAAACAAGACCTTCTCCATTACCTCAAAATCAAGACTTTCTCCATTACCTCAAAATCAAGACTTTCTCCATTACCTCAAAACAAGACCTTCTCCATTACCTCAAAATCAAGACATTCCCCATTACCTCAAAACAAGACTTTCTTCGTTACCTCAAAATCAAGACCTTCTCTATTACCTTAAAATCAAGACTTTTTTCCATTACCTCAAAATCAAGACCTGCTCCATTAACTTCAAATAAAACACATCTTAATGAAGAAACAATATATATATATATATATATTTAATATTAAAAGTAAACAAATGTGTTACAATCTGACTACATTTGACTAAGCTGAAGTCGAACTACCTACACTCACTTCAGAAGGAATGTTCTGGTCATGTTTATGGCACATCATATCACAAAATGTAGCCTACAATGAAAAGGCAATGTCTGGCTGCAAGTGCCATTTTTAAATAGAGTGTCTCAGTTTATCTTCCAACACGCAAGAGGGCTAAATGAAATAATCCAAAAATTCAAGGAAATTAAAAAAATAATGAATATTTGAATAGATAGGTGTTAACAAGAGTAAATAGTGTTTCAAGTTAATAGCTTTATTATTAAAATCAACTCCTGTATAATATTAAATACAACGCAGCTGAAGCTTCACTTTAGATCACTGCATCACACTTTGCACACCTAGCTAGAGATCATGTGCTGAATCTGTAGTGCGTTGGGAAAAGCTGGAAAAATACACAATAAAAGAAAAGGAACGGATTGTTTCGTAGGTTTTCCTTCTTGACCTACTGCATCTTTCTTTTTTGTAACAAGCTTCTCCATTTTGTTCTATTCCTCACCTTATTTTCACCTAACTTACTCATTTCTACTCCTACTGTAACACACACATATACACACACACTCTCACATGGTTCAGCAGCTTCGCAGAAAGAGAGAGAGAGAGAAAGTGAGAGAGAGAGAGAGAGAGAGAGAGAGAGAGAGAGAGAGAGAGAGAGTGGTCCCAGGGAGAGATCTAGTGGGGATCTCCTGCCCGAGGCACCGTGTAAAAGAATCTAAACAAGCTTGTCCCACCGGGACATACACACACTGCCCACAGCACTGAACGACCTGGTACACACACACACATACACACACACACACACACACACACACACACACCTCACCAGCTGTCTGTTTGATGCCATCACTTGTTCAGATTGGAGAGAAACCTAATTATCAACACTTGTGTAATAAATGCATAATAAACCCTATTAATGTTCCACAATTTAGATCAAAAGTTGTTTCCACATGTCACACCAAACCCTCCTCCCCACCCTGCTCCATTCAATGGCCCAGAAATCTGCACTGATGATTTGTGCACTCTGTCAGGTCTATGTATCTGGTGTGATCGTGTGTTTCTACTCTTCAAACAGTCCTAGGCAATATAAAGTTTTTATACGTCTGAAACTAAATATTGCAATATTATACTTAGCCAGTTTTCTACAGTTTTTCTAACTTAGTGTTGTTTTCTACATGCTTTAGACTGTTCTAAGAAAAGAAAATCGAAAAATAAAAACGTGTGATACAATAAAGAGGAATATGCATGATATCAAGCCATCAAACCAAGCTGAACTGCTTGAATTTTTTTGCACCAGGAGTAAAGGCATAAAGTGATCCAAAAGCAGTGTGTAAGACTGGAGAAAGAGAACATGCCAAGGAAAACTGCATGGAAACTTTGATTAAAAACCAGGGTTATTCCACCAAATATTGATTTCTGAACTCTTTAAACTTCTTTGCATTATTTAAGGTCTGAAAGATATGCTTCTTTTTTGTTATTTTAGCCTGCATAAGTCTGCATAAATCATAAGATACACTGTATTTGTGTCAATTCATGGTTATTTATTCAATTTAATAAGTCCATATGCTTCTTTCTCTTAAGTTGTGTGTTTTCTGCATCTTTTAGCTTGTCAACAAATGCAAGTGTTAATGCAAGTGTCGATGACGGGGGAGCGGCATGCAAATCAAAAATATACAAAATGTGACCAATATCACCCAGCCCTTCTGAAAACGCTTTATTTTGTATTTATATATTGTACTCATTTCCCTGCCCTTTGTCCAGGAGAGGACACAGAGCCTGCAGATGTGCTTGAATTTTATCTCACGCCTACTCTGACTGGCAAATGAGAGTTAGGGGGATGAAAGTCAGACAAAATTAGGCTGTAATCAATAAAAGGCTTTGGGGGTCCACTTTGCCTGCTTCTCACAGGTACACTCAGAACCACTACTGCTACTGAAAGATCAGACACTCAGTATGCAAAGGAATGTGCATGAATCAAACAGAGATCAAACTGATTATTATTAATTAATAGTAACTACTGATTTATACATCAACTATTATTTAGCTTATTGACTTGATCACATAATTGTACTTACTGTGGTTTCCTCTCACCTTGCCTTCCATTACATTACATCTATCTTTCATAGTTCTGTCTGTGTAACATGCACAAAAAAATCTCTGTTTTGCTGTTTATTGCAATTATAATGTACAATAGAAGAATTTAGAACCCTAGTAAATGTATATTATAGAATCAAAGTGTTTTATTTTGAGCATTATAAAGCATGTACATATGAATAGTACATATAACTTATAAGGGTTCATTAATAAGCACTTAATGAACACAGAAATAGAAAGAACATTCACAGTGACTTTTTTCACATATCTAGTAAAATAATATATAAAGTCAGTTTAGTCATTAAATGTTATTATAGTTAAATGAATAAAGTTATTAACAGAAATGAGAAACACCTCAGTAGTTGTATATAGTATATATTATTATACAAGTTGCAGTAGAAGATGCAGTATATATATATATATATATATATACACACAATTATATCGAGGATATATTAATTTGCATGTGTCATATGCACATTACACAGCATTAAATCGAAAAAGCAAATTCTGTGCAAATGACCATAGACCTTTACATTAACACTAATAAACTTTTATTACTCTTCATAGCTTTCAATATTTAATTTATGTAGAAGCAAAAGGTCATATTCTACTTCTGAAATTAAATTTTTGAAAATTGAAAAATGTTGTGTTCAAACATGGAAAATCAATATATATCAAAGTATTGGACCCTGATAAAATTAATGTGTTTGGACATTTTTAAAGCACAAAATATTGTCTTATAATCTATTACAACCCCCTTTATAGAGCATTATAATGCTGTGTTAAGTAGCACTGTTACACAGCATTATACACAACACAATATACAACCTTGGATCCATATTATCAGGGCAGAGACAAAAAGAGAGAAAGTCTCTTTTATTAAAACCTCATAGACGAACAATATCAACACATTACAAAAAAGGAGGTTTAATACCAAATTACTATTCCCTAAAAGTCTAAATCTAAACAGCTTTAAATATTCGTAATACTGAGCCTCTGTGCTTCCACCAGTGGTGCCACAGAAAGAACATGTGGCAATTGTTGAGGAAATAATTTCATTAAGAATAAAAACATCACTAAATGAAAAGCAAAACTGAAGACTCAATAAGACTTCAAAAAGAACTATTGTATACATATTGCCTATAAAAATCTGAATGATTTTGCACACTTAAGGCACTTTATACTGTATTTCCACATACATTTTCTTTCCCCAATAAAATCTGCAAGGCTGTGTTTGAGTGTTTGAGCGTTTGAATGAAAGAGACGCAAAAAAAAGAAAAAAAAAAGAGGCCACAGTCAGATGAGATTGGAAACCACACGGCTTGGACAAGGGAATAGAGCTGCAAAATAATGTTTTCTCCCTCTCTGATCAATTTTTAATTTAGCCGGGACTCAGCCATGCTCTTCCCAGGCCAGGCCTTGGTAATTATTGTGCTTTATTGACAGCTGAGACTCCTGCAGGGGGCTATTTAAAAGAGCTTTAACCCCGGCGCAGGTCCCTGCCTCGCCCGGCCCTTTGAAGGTGTCAAGTGCATCGATTTTAACTGCAGGAAATGCTGCACCTTCCACAGCTCAGGAAAAAAAAAAGAAGGCGGCGCGGGCTCTGTGGCAGGGGCGCAACCGAGGGGCCGCCCTGGAGAAGAGCCTCGCTTACCCCGGAGTACAGCACCCTCGTCTCTCTGCGGGGGACTTCTGTAAACCCCCTAAGAAGCACGGTTTGATCTGGATAGAACTACAGAGTAGCCCTGGGTGAGCTGCTGCTGCTGCTGCTGCTGCTGAGGCTGAGGCTGATGTACCACCAGCGATCATAAATAGGGATGAGAAATCCACCAAGGAGAGCGAGAGAGAAAGAGAGAGAGAAAGTGAGAGAGAAGGAAAGGGAGACATTGGAAGAGAGAGAGAGTGATACAGGATGAATGAGAGAGCGAAAGAGAGTGAGAGAGAGAGAAAGTGGGAGAGGCTGATTTTGAAAAAGACATCAATCCGCTGAAAAAAAGAGCAACATGACAGAAATTAAACAAGATTCGTGTGTTTGAGTTCAGCCGCTTCCCGGCCCCCTTTCAGCCTCCCATTGAAATTCTGGGCAGATACAAACCCCTAGGCTTTTGACACACTTTTGAAAACACCACACCCCCTCTTTCTTTCCAGCAAGTCTCCAGAGTCGCTCCTAACTGACTAACAAGAACGCGAGAGGGGGCGAGAGGGGGATATGGAGCTTATTTTTTATTAAAGACTTTATTCTTAATGAAATGCATTCGCTCATTTCCCCCCCTTCACTCCTTTTCAGGCAGCGACCCAGCCTATAGAATGAGACGAAGTGGAGAGGACTGCTGCATAAGACTGTATACGAATGCATTAGCGTGTGTGTGTGTGTGTGTGTGTGTGTGTGTGTGGTGTGTGTGTGTGTGAGATTTGTATACATTGGCTGGTAAAACATGTCTTGACTTGTGGGAAGAAATGCTTTTCTGTTATTTAAGCCAAATAAGCAAAACACCACTGATTAAATGTCATGTTTTGATGTTGTGATAAGTGATCGTAAATTAAAAATCCACAAAGAGCAGATATATATATATAATGAAAAAAGTTCAAATTTATATAGTTAAGACACATATATTCTAGTAAATAAGAAATAATAACTTTGAAGCACTTCAGTAACTTAATAATGAACCAAAATTAACTAACATAACTAACATAAATTAATAAAAAAAAGTAGTAAATAATGAAAATGTAATAATAACAGTAACAGTCAACAGATATAGGTTAAAAATGGTTACTTTGCACTTCAAGCATAGTCTTAAAATGACTGGTTATGGTTATGCATAGTTAAATTACAAGAGATTTAGGAGAAAAAAAAACACAAACCATAGGCTTAATATGACTGGCTATGGTTATGCACTTATTGTTTGCTCTATCTAAGAACTAGAAAAGTTTTATTTTTATTTTTTATTCTTATTCTTATTTCTATTTATTATAAAAATCAATGTGTGAGAGAAACCAGTCTGTTAAGTTTGCGTCATATGATTTTGTCTAGTTTTTAAGCCATTTTTCATTTTTGACGTTTTCTTTAAACTTTTATTTTTAAATCTCGTCTCGTCTCGTTGTCGTGAACCCGGTATCGTGTCTCGTCTCGTCTCGTGATATCAGTGTCTCGTCACACCCCTACTTTTCTGTGGTGTCATGAATTTTTGATTAAATTATGAATTTGTGTGTTTATGTACTGTCCTTTTAAAAGCATACTACCGACCGTGTACTTACATCCAATTATTACTCCACCCAATCCACCCACTGTGCAGCACAGAAGCAACATAGAGGAGAACTCAAACACAGAACTGCTTATGTAATTGACTATTAATTGTAATTATTAATATGTGAAATGTTCAATTCATCTCCATAACTGATTCAAAAGGCATAATGTGTGCTTTCTGCCACCAAACACCATGTTAGCAGCAGATACTTTTTGAGGTTGTGAGATGAGGCATCCATGGATAGTGTTGCATATCTTGTCGATGAGCCTTTGGTGCCCATGCGCCTGATTTCTGCAGTGGTATTGGTTTCCAATGGTTTCCATTCTGGTTTGTGTATGTGTGTGTGTGTGTGTGTATGAGCTGATTTAGATGTCATACTGTTGGAAGGGCAGTGTTGTGACAGGGGCTTTAACCAAAACAGCAAAACAAACATGTGCAAGGATGATGTAAGAAAAAGGAAGGATAGAGAAAGCAAGAAGGAGAAGGAAATGCAAGCAATACAGAGATGAGGATACACACAAATAGAGAGAGAGAGAGAGAGAAAGAGAGAGAGAGAGAAAGAGAGAGAGAGGAAGATGAGATGCGCTAAAGTTGCAACGTATTTATTGCAGCTGTCAGGAGCTCGTTTTTACTCACGTTTCTTGAGAGCAACTAGAGGAAGGACATCTCAGAGAAAGGAAGATATAGAAATATGAAAAGAAAGAGAGAGAAAGTGAAAGAGAGAGAGAAAGAGAGAGATGCACACACACAAAATGTACTCCGAGCTGAAGCTCAAGCCATCCTGGGGAAAAAAAGCTCTGTGAGCTGAGAGGAGAGCGGAGGTTAAATGAGCTTGTGGTGCAGTATTTTTGTTAAGTAGCGTAGCGTGTAATAGCAGCCGATGTGTAAGCCCCCGAAGCGAACTAGCCCACTCGGGGAGGATGTGTTCTAATCCAGAAGGTGAGCTCGCTCATGTCCGGCGGTTCTGCACTTTCCTCGCGCTCAAACTCCAGACTCTTTCCTGACAAGGCCAGACGCTAATGATCCAGCTGCCATGATGCAACAGGCCGACCTGTCGACTGTCAGGCCTGAAATCATGTAGGAATAAGCTGTCATTAAGAAGAATCCTTCTCTCTCTCTCTCTCTTTCTCTCTCTCTCTTTCTCTCCCTCTCTATAACACACACATACACACACACACACACAGAGCAGCCCAGCTGTCAGACGCTAGCCCTGCGTCCTTGCACTGCCACCGGGGCCCGCTGTCGACTCACGCCTGTCACTTATCTTCCGCTCAGTGGGACTAACACCACACACCCTAAACACACACACACACACACAGCACAAAGCACACCAGAGAGCTTGCACTTGTAGGTGAGGTGAACTTGGACATGGACGAGTCAAGCTGTAATGCACTGTAGTGTTTTAGTGTGGAAATGGTAGTGTTCAGACAGGGCTAAATCTGAGCAAGATTACTTGATGTGGTGCAACAGACCCCCCAAACCTCCCCCTTATATGGTCTGTATATCTGGTCAGACCTACATATAGCTTTCTGATTGGACAACATATTTTTGCTTCTTTTTTTTTTTTCTTCATAAAAATTACTAGGGTATACCAATGTGTGCACCACTGATACTGTACATACCAACGAGATATAAATAAATAGTAGTAACACCTAATGTGGACAGGGTGGGGTGGATGTGGACAGGATAAGGTCAATAAAAAGTAACACCCAGTCAACCACATGTGGTACCAATGCAAACAACTGGCAATACCCGAGTAACCACCTACTATACCGAACACTATAGTAACCCCTAGTAACAACTATGCAACACCACAGCATCCACCTCAAATACTGCAGCAAACACTTTGGCTTTCAAAAGCATGTCTAACACCATAGCAACACCACTGCAACCACATAGCAACAGCATAGCAACCACCTATCAACATGGTTTAGTTCAGGTTCAGTAAATATGTGTAAATATCAGGAAACGGTTGCTGGCCATTTACTGTAGGTTATATTTGGATTTTCCAGGTTATTAATCACATCACAGGGTTGTAGGTTTGATACCCAGTTCTGCTTTGCAGCTACTGTTGATCCCTTGACTGAAGAATTTCCGATTTATTAGAAATACAAAAAAAAAATAACCGACAGGTTTCAGCATTGGTTATAAACTTTTAATCAACTTTATTTCTTTTTTGCTCTGTATTACCCACTCTTTGTGTATTTTGTATTTGAAAAAGAAGAAAAAGAATGGTTGTTTTCTTTAAAATGTCTTGCCACAGGGTTAGTTAAGTCATTTCTTACAATTAAGCTTCTATGTTCTGTAAATCTCTCTTTTAGTGGTCTAGACATCTCTCCCATATATACTTATATACACTATATACTACATGGACATTTTACATTTTACATGTAATAAAACTTTTTATATTAACCAAAAATGTGTGTATTGGGTGATGAAAATGTTTTACGTTCTTAGTATACTGACAATTTATACAATTACCACACTTAAAGTTCCCAACTGGATTTTTCCTGTAAGAAAAATCATCAAATTATCTTAAAAGTTTACTTCCTGTGGGTAAGAATGAAGATTTTACGATAAAATAGTTTTTTAGGGAATTTGGGGAAATGGGTGTCTGGAATGTCAGTTTGGCTGTGTTTTTTTCTTCTGTATTTGTTCTTGCACTAAAGTATTTTACTTAAACTAATTGAAGACTAACTGTGTTTGTGAATTTCAAAAGGACAAGATTTAGGTGGAAGTGGTTCCCCTGCGGAATTAAGCTGTCAGCCTCTCATTGGCTGAATATGTGACCTTCAGTACATGGAGTGTTCTCATTGGTTGATGAAGGCCTGAGAGCTTAAACACATTGGTTATTTCTAATGAAATTATCCAATCAACAAATTCTCTGACTGCTGAATTTGCTGCCAGGCACCTTTCTTGTGCAGTTGCAACGGATTCATTTACTTCTAAAGTGTATAATGAACAACACAAACTGTGCAGCACCAGATGTCAGAGATTCTCTCTCTGACTTTACATGTACAAGGTGGAGCAGCTAATTAGGAGTGTCTAATAAGAGTGGACAGTAAGTGTAAACTGTGTTTAAAAGTGTTTAAAAACTCCAGCAGCACTGCTGTGTAACAGATACTAACTTAACACCACCATGTTAATATCACTGCATCGCTGTGAATGAATTGCACACTGACCACCCAAATAATGAATACCTGCTCTGTAGTAGTCTATCCTGTGGGGTCCTGATCACTGAGTAACAGGGTGACGGTAGATACGGTATACAGAGAAACAGAAGCAGGACTATAATGCAGTGTCAATGAAGTTAGTTAAAATAACTTTTATATATCAGTATAAGTATATAAGTTTTAGTGTGTACTTTTCCTACTTTTGATTGCGTATGTGTGAGTATGTCTATGTGTGGCTCACTCGCAGGACACTGCACAATTAAATCCAAAGACAACTGCCTTCCAATTCCAGCAAAGAAACAATGATCAAGTCACACCTACACCAAGTTCACCCTCATTTCCTGCACAAGAGCCATCCCCAGTCACCTTTATGACAAAACGCATCTTCATTATCTGCACTGACTATGGGCTCTGCTCAACTTTACAGTTTAAAACGGTCTCAACTGTTCTCAACAAGAGCAGGGAGAAAAAAAAATACAAAAGTTAAAAAAAATAAAATAAAACACCACTGCCGCTCAATTTGAGCTAATGAGGCGAACGAGGAGCGACTCCGGAGAGAACGAGGAGGAAAAGATGTGAGAAAGAAAGAGAGGAGGAGAGAGGAGGGCATGATGAAACAGAGATGGACTGAAAGGCTTCCACTTGATCTCCGGGCCAGCGGAGGAGAGTCCACCTGAGATGGACGAGCGAGATAAAAGACTTCTTATCCTACTTGTTCTCTTCAGTCTCCCTGAGTGAAACCTGACAGATAACTCCATTCTCCTTCATTCTCTCTATTCTCCTTCATTCTCTCTCTCTCTCTCTCTCTCTCTCTCTCTCTCTCCCTCCCTCTCTCCCTCCCTCCCTCCCTCCCACGTCTCCTTTTCTCTTTCTTTTTTCTATTTCAGGCTGTTTGTCCAACCGTTACTTACTCACTCTGCCACTGAACATGGTGACTGGGTCTTCTTACCTTGAGAGCTGTTTGTACACTCTGACAAAGCTGGCATCTAAAACTGGCCCAGTTATTATATGAACATAATCCATATATGGTTAAAAAGGGCAGAACTTACTCTTTCTAAAAATAGTCATAACATCCCAGTGCGGTAAAGCATCTACAAGAAACCCATTGAGAAAATCTACGCAGATTTCTCTCCTGAAAACTGTTTATTTGAGTAAGTACAGCACAGTATTTACAGTAAGCAGATATTTTAATGTGGTTAGCAGCAATGTAGCAGCAGCATAGCAGCGCTAAGCTGAGGAACCCTGAGAGTTCCGGTTTTAACACAGTAACTGTAGTAAGACTACAGTCCGATATACTCACTTGTGAAGGGAGAAAGAGCTAGCTGTGGTTAGCAGCTAATGCTAATGCTACTCCAGCCTTGATGCTGGAGAAACTTCACTGAAACTCCTGTATAATGCTGCACTTCAGTGGAGTGGCTTTACTGCTCTTTACAACCTGACTGGCAGAAATTTGGGATTTTGGGGAAGTGCAGTAGCCCAATAAAGTAGGATAAACTCTGTTTAATAACTTATATGTTTCTGACATAACAAATACAATAAATGAGCAGGTGTCTCAATACTTCTGTTGGGCAGTGTAGGTGTTTTAATCATCCACAAATACTTAATAGAACAAAACAGGGAAGTCATTTGATCTAAAACCAGTTACCAATTTCCAGTCCTATTAAGAGAACTGATAAGCTTAGGCTGGGCCGACACTGCATCAGGTAGCATTCGCCCAGACAGGGCCTCGGGCGGCCTTGTTTATCACCCAGGAAATCATGAAAGCGGCCTGTCACTTCAAAAAAGCCCGAGCTGACGTGCCGACGCTCTCAGCAGGACGGATGCAGGCATTCTAGCCAGTGGGATTCCTCTTCCTGTAAATGCTATTATGATGATGTCAGAGCCCAGAAGCTACGGCGCTTATTTAGCGTGATGAATGGTCAGCAGCAGCCGGCTGTCACTGTACGTCCCCACTACGCACCTCTACGGCAAACGCAATAAGCCACTTTAGGGTAACACACACACACATACTTGTACACACACTCGTACACACACTCATCATCTCAATCCGACGGTTCCCCGTCTTGCTTTGCCGGAGTGACTTTGCCGGCAGACATGGACGCAGGAGTGTATGTGTGTGTGTGCGTGAGCGTGTGTGTTTTATGACATTTAGATGGAAGAGAGAGGGAGATCTCCCCTAAGTCAATTTGAACGCAGAGGCCGATGAAATTACACAGGTAGCGGTGGGCGGCGTGACAAACGACTAGCCGCAGTGTACGGAAATAACTCGGCTGGGGGAGACGCTCTCCGACGGAGAAAAGAAATGAAAATCTAAATTACAGTTTACAGTACACACATAACTACAAACAGCCTGTTTTTGCTGGGTAAATAAATAACTACTGTACGGGGGCAGTGCAGCGGAGAGAGGAGATGGAATAGAGAGAGAGAAAGAGAGAGAGAGAGAAAGAGAAGAGAATCGCACAGTAAGGGCCCACAGACTCACAATATCAAAAACTATTCACAATAGCAGGTCGGGAAATACAGACTGCATCAGGGTTAACAGCAGCACTGTGGATCAATTTCACACAGAACAAAGATCCACAGCGTCAAAACTATACACACTATGACCTACTGTGAATTTACCTATGACATTATATCCTTACACCTCTTGAGACATTCCTGTCTCAATTTAGTGATGGTTTAGTTATATCTCAGCTTGTCCAGAAATGCATGTGAAAAGCGTATCCTATAGTAATGGCTCAAAGCTCAAATAACACTAATATTTCACATCGGTTGAAAAATGCTGAGAGAGAGAGAGACATCCACAGTCCCTGTTCTCTTTATTTCTCAGCTTGTCAAAAAATGCATGGGCAAAGAGTGGTGGCTCAAGGTGCAAACAAAAAAAATGCTTCTTAATGGTAAGGGGAGTCCAGGAGCAAATAATACCAATTCACACAAAATGCTGCAGCTTTACACTCTTAAACTAGTTTAGGTTTGGTACAGCCTTAAGAGTGACCAAGTGTGTTATTAAAACCACTGGTCAGGCCCTAATTTGCCATTAGCACTGACTTTTAATTTTTGCATAATTTTATTTAATCTAAATGTGTTATTCATAAAGTGTACATAAACAAGTATTTTCATTTTTACAACTACAAAAATTTACACACACACACCTCTTGTAGTATTTGGTTGACACAAGTGATTTTACCAACAACAACTCTTTAATGGTGATACACTACACTTTTACTGTTGAAAATGTGATTTGTACGCCCCCTAGAGGTTTACAGTTCGGTTCTGCTGCATCTGCAGTTCTACACAGGACATGATAAGTCTGAATAAGCATTCATTCATAAGGGTACTGTACACAGAAGCACCACACACACACACACACACAGATCTTCTGTAAGTGCTACTACTGCATCAGTGTCCTCACACCTCATGAGACGTTCACTTCTCAATTAAAGCAGAGCTGCAGAACTCAGGAGATTTCCCATCCTCACTTAAATGACCATTAGTCTCTAGACAGCACTGATAGGCTAAATGGAGCCAATTTAAAAAGTAATTGGCCAGAATAGAACAAAGAATACTGAAACAAACCAACTCTTAAAAATAAATAAACTTTTATCTATCCTAAAAAAAAAGACTGTAACCTTTAAACAGGCAAATAAAATTCATTTTCAATATGACGAACCATCAATAGATGAACAGTCATATTAGATAATAAACTCTACAGATCATATAATACAGACTGAGTACTTTATTATCCTGATTTCACCTTGTTCATAGGTCAGGGCCCCACAGGACCCCAAACCTATTATTTCGGTGGGCTCAGCACTCATTGTCACATTCAGCACTGTGTGTTACTGCAGCACTGAGAATAATCCACATACTACAAATATCCGCCAACAGCATCCTGTGGGCACAGTGAGTGGAGCCAGGGTTTAAAAACTACAGCAGCACTGCTGTGTCTGAACAAATGGACATATGACTTAGAGCTGGGCGATATGGAAAAAATCATATATCACGAAATGGAATTTTTTATATCACGATAAGGATATATATCATGATATGTCACACTTAAGTATGTTTTCAGTTATTCTTCGAAAAATATGACAAAATAATATCATCGCTTACTTTTCAAAGTGACATTAAACCCAACTTTCACAAATGAGAATTACGACCATTTAGTGCAGCAATATATATATATATATATATATATATATATATATATATATATATATATATATATATATATATATATATATATATCAAATGAAAACAGATGAGATAGATGCAGTAGCTAATTTTTTCAAAAGAACAATGCGTCTCTATTCTTCAGCTCTCATGAGTTTAATAACGTAAAGCAGCGTCATGTCGCAAAACCGCATTATAAAGCTTTTTTTGCGAATATTATTTTATTATCACTTATATACACCGAGGTTATGCAAAGTGACCACGCCAATACATATCATCGTAGCCTACTTTATATATTTGCATGAATAATTGATGAAATTACTGTAGAAACAATATCGTCCCCAAGATATTTATCATCATATCGTACATCACTAATATGATTCATACTGAAATTACAAATATAGGGAAATGCAGATACAAATACATTTACAAGCCATACTCTGCAGAACTGTAATATGGACCGCTTTGTTTGCTTAAACCATCAGTCAGCATGTCTTAACTGGATCACAGTTGTAGGTGTCATAAATGTCTATAATAGAGTCCATAATACGTCACTTGAAGCTGTATGTAACACTGACAGCATATAAGCATGTCACTTATATGTCATGACAGCTTATATACAGTATTATAACAGGTGATATGGTACCGTCACCTATAACTGTTATGACAGATATTATAATGTTTAACTTCATACATTAACAGGTGACATACACTGACATCACACATCAAAAACTGAAGTCTCTGTCATAACCGTTACTGCTCAGGGTGACATGATGCTGTTACTCACCTGACACTGATACCAATGATAGCTATGATATGCCAGCTACCAGTCAAGGTTATGCTGCAATTATATCACTGCTGTGCAGCAAGATCACTGATTGTGGAAACTTCACACTAGACCTCAAGCAGCTTGGACTGTGTGCCTCTCCACTCTTCCTCCACTCTGGCACCCTAATTTCCAAATGAAATGTAAAATTTACTGATGATCAGTGATGGTTTGGAGAGACATGTCATCTGCTGGTGTTGATCCACTGTGTTATACTAAGTCCAAAAAAAACAATAAATCTTACAGCACTTTAGGCGTTTCCTCTGCTGACAACTTTTATGGAGATGCGGATTTCATTTTCCAGCAGGACTTGGTACACAGCCCACACTGCCAAAAGTACCAATTGGTCTTATATAATATTTTTAATTGGCTGTAAGCCATAATCGTCAACAATAAAATAAATAAACACTTAAAATAGATCACTCTATATGTAATACATCTATATATAATTATATGAGTTTCTGAATAAAGTAACTTTTCAATAACATTCTATTTTTTTAAATGCACTAAAATAATGTTAAAAGTGGTTATTCATTTAACCTAAACATACCTAAATTGATCCTAATCTTGTGGTGAAAAGCAATTTAACTCTTAACCTTCATTTTTCAACTTTATTCAGTTACTTAACAGTGTAAGCTATAGATAAATACTACATAGACATTTTCAGTTGTATTGATTCTAGGTATAATTAAGACAGGTTTATATTTACTATATATTTTATATTATCTTAATTATAAGCCTATATATTGTATATGTCATTGTATATGTATTTTGCCTCATGTGTTACAGTAACCCAATACTATTCAGCTGGGCCCTACCTTCATGGCTCTGTTGATGAAGGGGATCTGTGTTCCACTATCCAGGTCTTCGTTTATGATGAGGCGTCTGGCCCACTGTCCTGCTCGAACCACTCCTCCACCCTGGATCAGGACCAGCAGCTTGTCTGGGTTAGTCAGCGCATCCTCACTCAGATAGAAAAAACTCTTCGGTTCATCTTCCTCAGCGTCCACCTGCAACGTTCAGGTTCTGCAGTTAATTTCAGTAGAGTTAAAGGGCAATACACACATAATAACACATAATAAAAATACACACATAATAAGAAAAATTACAAATGTATTAATTAATTATTATTATATTATTATAATATATTATTAATTAATTATAATAATATTATTAATTATTAATGTTATAAATAAAAAAACAAATATTTATAGTAATACAGAAGAGAGAAAGAGGGGCATACAGTGAGAAACAGAAGTACAGAGAGGCAGACAGAAAGAAAGAGAGAAGTAAAGATAAATACAGAGAGAGAAATAAAGAGAGAGACAAGTAGAGAAAAGGAGTAAGAAGCAGACAGAAATAAATAAAGATATATAAAAGGAGAGGGAGAAGTAGAGAGAAAGAGAGAGACAACAAGAGAGAAAAGTAGAGAGAAAGAAAAAAGAAAAGCAGAGAGAGAGAGCAAGTAGTAGAGAAAAAGAAAGCGAGAAGTAGAGAGAGAGTGAGAAGTAGAGAAAGAAAGAGAGAAGTAAAGAAAAAAAGAGAGCAAGAAGTAGAGAAATAGAAAGAGAGAGAAGTAAAGAGAAAAACAAGAGAGAAGTGTAGAGAGAGGGAGAGAGAGAGAGAAAGAGCAAGATTTAGAGGAAAAGAAAGAGTAGTAGAGAAAAGTAAAAAGAGATTAAGAAGTAGAGAGATAGAAAGATAGAGAGAAGTAGAAAAAAAGAGAACAAGAAGAGAGAGAAGTAAAGAGAAGTAGAGAGGAAGAAACAGCAAAAAGTAGAGAAAGAAAGAGCGAGAAATAAAGAGAAAAGTAGAGAAAAAGAAAAAGCAAAAAACAGAGAATTTGAGGGAGCGAGAAATAGGGAGCGAAAGATGTAGAGAGGTAGAGAGAAAAAGAGAGCAAGAAGTAAAGAGAAAGAAAGAAATAGACAATTAAGGGCGCCGAGTGGTCCAGCGGTCTAAAGCGCTGCCACTATGAGCGGGAGGTCGCAGGTTCGAACCCCCGCTCATGCAGCTTTGCCATCAAGCTGCCGGCGCTCAGAGGGAGCAAAATTGGCCCTGCTCCCTCTGGGTGGGTAGATGGCGCTCTCTCCCCACATCACTCCTATGGTGATGTCTGCAGCACAGGGCGTCTGTGAGCTGATGTACCGGAGCCGAGTCGCTGCGCTTTCCTCCGAGCGCGCTGGCTGCTTGGTAATGCTGCATCAGCAGCAGCTCGAAAAGAAGCGGTGGCTGGCTTCACATGTATTGGAGGAGGCATGTGCTATTCTTCACCCTCCTGGTGTGTTGGGGCATCACTAGTGATAGGGGGAGTCCTAATGAGTGGGTTGGATAATTGGCCGTGTAAATTGGGGAGAAAATGGGGGGGAAAAAAAAAAAAAAAAAAAAAAAAAAAAGAAATAGACAATTAGAGAAACAGAGCGAGAAATAGACAGAAGTAGAGCGAAAGAAAGAGTGTACAATAATAATACAATTCCCATTAGCATATCCACAATAAATATAATACAATAACCCAGTATTTTATTATTTCGCCTAATTTTGCTAAAATAAACAGTGCAAACAGGTCTTAAATTATTAAATAATTACTAGTCTTGTATTTAGTGGTGCAATCCATCATTTTAGGGTTGACTTACATTTTACACTTAGTCTGTTAGATCAGGACTGTGTAGACATGTCAAATCTGATCATTAAATATCAGAATTGAGTCACGTTCAAATATATAATCCTAAATTAGATAAACATATTGGACTTCATGCGCCTTTTTTTCCTGTTTGCAAGTTTGTTCTCTCCTCATCTACCAGAACTGGCAGTGCAGATCAGTGTTTATGTGTCGGTTCAATAACAGATTTGTCAAACTACAGACAGATACAGACACACTGATGATTATGGATCACCAAAACAGAGAAATCTGATCTGAGCAAAATATCTGAACTGATTAATGAGGTTTGCAATGTGAACTCAGTCGTTTAGAACCCATAGACATTTATCCACATGTTCCATTCATGAAACAGAGAGATGCTCAGTCTTTATGTTTTCACTGCAGCTCTGTGATGAGATTAAGGGAATTATAACTGTAAAAAGTAAAAACAGTAGTAAAATATTATTCTAGATTGTTATGGTTAAACTTTGGCACTGATCTGCAAAGAGCCAATCCATACAAACCACAGATGTAGTAATACCTAATCCATTACACCACTACTTGTAACTATATTTGCACTGCAGATGCTTTCAAATGGTTTAGCCCTCTGGTAAACATAATAAAAAAATACATACCAACATACGCACAGGCTACCTACGTACAATATTATATACCATCATTACTGAAGCTCCTTAATCTGGAGGAGCCTCATTCCCATTATAAACTATGTTTCTGGTTTTGAGAGCTTGTGAAACTCCTCGATCTCTTGATGTGTGTCAACAACTATATTTATTTTCCTTTCATTAAAGTGGGGCAGGGCACTAGATACACAAAGAGCGGAATGACTCATAGCCTGGAATCATTCATTATTAACAGCGCTACGCTGAGAGACAGGCAGCTCCTGAAGAAAGTCAACAGCTGTCTGTCCGTGATGACTTTATTACACTGCCACGGATCCTTCCTGTCTTTTATATTGCGTTCACCCCCAATGTGGATCTGTGCAGACTACTCGGAGATGTTGAGATGTTCACAAGTGCCATCTAGCTTGCTTTTCCTCATCTTCAGTACCTAAGTAGTTGATTTTTAGGATTTTCTTTTTTTATAAATAGATAGAGACAAATCTGTTCTGAAAGTCAGAGAAAGAGTTTAATCCTGGGTCATGATGCTGCTTCTCCATCAGCAGCCGGAGTCAGAGAGAGCACAGTTGGTCATACTCTCTCTGCAACCCATCACATACAATCACCTCCACTGCGAAGCTGCCCATCACAGGCGTCTGTTGGCTGAATGCATCAGAGCTAGGGATAATCCTTTCTTCTCTGATTGTATTGGCTGCTTAGTGATGCTGGAATGGTGGCAGTTCAAAAAGAGGCAGTTGGAGGTTGACTTCACATGTATCGGAGGAGGCATGCACTTGTCCTGATCCTCTAGTGTTGGGCACTTTGCGAGTGGAGGGAGAGTCATAATAAGTGGGTGGGATACTTAACTAAGCATTGACAAAGTTGGTCAGCACATTTGCAATTGACTAATGCATCAGATCTGGAGATTGTTGAAGCCTAACTTCACACGTATCGGAGGAGGCATGCACTTGTCCTGGTGTATCTTAGTGGGTAATCAGGTTAATTGTCTAAGCATTTTGATACTGGTTGATACAGGCGTTTGTAGACTAATGCATCAAAGCTGGACATCATTGGAATCCTGATCATTTTCCTTTGAGTGCATTGGCTGCCTGGTGATGCTGGATTGGCGGCTGTTTGAAAAGAGGAACTTGGTGGCTACCTTCAAATGTATCGGAGGAGGCACGCACTTTTCCTGATCCTCCTAGTGTTGGGAGCATTGTAAGTGATGAAGGAGTCCAAGGCTGTGTTCACATTACCAGGCTAAAGTGACTCAAATCTATTTTTTCCTCAATATGACTTATTTTTTCATGGCTGTGCGAACGTGCCAAATGCGTTTTTTTTTCTCAAATCAGATTTGAGTCACTTTCATATGTGATCCTAAATCGAATACATATCAGATCCATAGACATGCGACATGAATGTGAGAGGTCAAATTCACGGAATTCATGTGTCTTTTTGCTTTTACGCATTAGCATTAGCCCTACATGCTTCTCTTTCGTATCCACACATCTCTTGGTGCAGCTGTGTGGCTATAACTGCAAAAAAAAAAAAAAAAACAGCAAAAGCAAACCACCTGGCCTTTTTTCACCTCCTCGACCTGAGCTTCAGTACTTCAGACCAGCTGTTTGCTGTTTCTCCACTCCAGCAAAAGATGCTCCACATATGAGCTGCTAACAAACGCATCCATTTCCCTTTATAAAGCTACGAGTCGTCTCTCAAATATGAGTTTTTTTTGCTGTTGGTAAAGAAGGTGGCATTTATACATGTATGAATGTGCACACGTGAGGCGTTTCAGGGACAGATTTGTTCACATTACACACATATACAAATCACTTTTGTCACATTTGTGAATGTGAACCGTCAAGATAGCCAAATCCGATCTGAGCACAAAATTGGATTTGAGCAATGTGGCTTGTAATTTGAAGCCTTAGTAGCCTTAGTGAGTAGGTGGAATAATTTGCTAAATAATGAAATAAATTCTGCACACAGTTAGATGTTTACAGCTAAAAGAAACTTCAGTTTTCTTTCTCTGTAATTCACATCGAGCAATGGTGCTCTTTTAAAAAGGACCTGATTTAATCTTCATTAAAAAATTACAATCACCAGCAGTGTAATACAGTGCTTCCTCTATAAAAGATAAAAGTTACAACAGTCCTAACTCTTCTGTTTATGCAGGACTATCGTAGCTGAGTAAATGGAGTCTTTTTTTAAGCACATTTAAATACAAAGCAGATGAAGGGCTGCCTGCTCCCGACATGAAGTGCTAAGTCAGAAATTATTCAGCGCAGCCGAGCTATTTGAACAGAGCGCGAGTGATATGGAAGCTTATTCGGAAGCTCCTCGCGCTTCCTGAGAACTCGCGCTATACCGTAACTTAACTCTGAGGCAAACCTTTTTACATTCAATTTCTCGTTAACACCCTGTTTAATCTCCGGCGGCATAAATCAAAAGTACGAGGGGCTCTTTATTCCCCTCCTTTCGAGTGCACTTACTGGGAGCATCTCTTTCCTCAGCTTGCAGTCTTTCTCCAAGCGCTCGTAAACATATTGCGTGATGATCTGCAGAATCAGAGAGAAGAGAGAAAAGAGAGAGAGAGAGAAAAAAAGATAAAGTAATGGATTGTTATAATTTTTTTTTCTGTGGGTTTAAAAACAGAATAGTATTGTACTGTTATAATACTATAAAATACTGTTAGATTGTCATACTGTACATCACAATTAATCAAATTAACAGTAATGGAGTCAGTTAACAGATAACAGTACAAAACTGTGATTTATTAGCATTATACAGTACTTTCTATGGAAATACCTGCCAGCATTCTTATCACGTCCAGTCCCAACTGATTAACATTTTACCAAGTGTTGTGACCAAGTGTTATTCAATGTTATTCAATGGTCAGGACCCCACATGACCACCACAATGCAGGTATTAAGTGGGTGGTGTATTATTTTCAGCAGTGGTGTGCTAGTAGTGTATGTTACAAGTGGATCAGACACAGCAGCAGTGTTGCTGGAGTTTTTAAACACAGTGTCCACTCTACTACACACTTGGTGGACTATTCTCAGTCCAGTAGTGACACTGAGGTGTTTAAAAACGTCAGCAGCACTGCTGTGTCCAAACCGATTGTCCTTAGGGGTGTGCCATACCGTATTGTACACAATAATATCACCAACATTTGCCAATATCATGAACGATATGTTACCCTGAAATGCCCTGAAATATCGTGCCATATCACCCACCCCTAATTATTGCATCCCATTATAAGCAGCTCAGAAAAAAAAATGAGAGACCACTTCAGTTTTTGAATCAGTTTCTCTGATTTTGCTATTTATAGGTATATGTTTGGAAAAAAATTAACATTGTTGTTTTATTCTATAAACTACAAACAACATTTCTCCCAAATTCCAAATAAAAATATTGTCATTTAGAGCATTTATTTGCAGAAAATGAGAAATGACTGAAAGAACAAAAAAGAATCAGAGCTTTCAGACATCAAATAATACAAAGAAAACAAGTTCATATTCATAAAGTTTTAAGAAATCAGTATTTGGTGGAATAACCCTGGTTTCTCCATCTTGGCATGTTCTCCTTCATCAGTCTTACACACTGCTTTTGGATAACTTTATGCCTTTACTCCTGGTGCAACAATTCAAGCAGTTCACCAGCTTGGTTTGATGGCTTGTGATCATCCAGGTTTTCAATTTGGTAAAATCAAAGAAACTCATAATTTTTATTCTAAGTGGTCTCTTTTTTTTCAAAGCTTTATCTACCAGAGACAGATTATATATGTCCAGTATCATTTATTTTACTTTAGTCCTGGATATATGGAGATACTGGATCATTGACTTCTGTTACAAATCTGATCAAATTCTTGTATTTTTTAATATCTCAGTTGGTGGTGTGCCATATCATACCCTGTTCAGTAATAAAATGTTATTAAAATTTTGTTGCAGTAGTGTATTCTTGAAGTTTTTTTATTTTTTTTTTATTTAGTTTTTTGTCATATCGTCAATAGTATTGTTATCTTTTATAAATACAATGAAATATCGTAATGTTATCTTAGGATCACATCGCTTACCCCTAGTACCACCCAAATAATACCAGCTCTGTGGTTTTAATTGATATAACAGTGGATGCAATGCAAAATAACAGTAAAGTGCTGGTGCGTCCCTGCTGTCAGTATTTTACAGTTAATTTACAGTCAAATTCTTTACAGTGTAGGCATAACAAACTAAGTTAGAGCAAACACATGTCGTTGCGCTCTCTCTCTCTCGCTCTCTCTCTCTCTGGTGCTGGTATGTGTAAATTGAGCTGATATTCTAGTGAGCTATGAGAAATAGTTCAGGCCATTTAATACTGCAATTTGCTCTATAAACACATGTATCATTGTGTCAAACAGGTTTAGGGTGCAAACCGTATTAGCACGTACTGACGCAACACATTTTCTCTCTCTCTTACACACACACACACACACACACACAAAGAGATGGTAGTATTCCATTTAGATATGTAGTACGTAGTGTAAGCAAAGCGAAAGCACTTCTTTGCATATGTACAGAGCACATACATTTGGCCTCTAGACACCTCCAGCGAGGGAGAGAGATAATTGGGACTGCCTGGATTGCTCTTGTTCAGAGCAGAGAGAGCAGAGAGTATAGGGGCTGTCAGCCCAAAGCGAGGGTAAAGAAAAAAAATAAATAAATCTACTCCAGTACAAGCAGAGAGTTGATGTAAGGTATGTTTATCCCCCAAGCTACACGACTAAGGAACTCGTATGCAGTGTAATTTCAACCCAGGGCCAAAAGTTTCATGGTTCAACGACATCAACAACTTTCGGCGCTTTCTTTCTTGTAGTTGTTGTTTGTATTTTTTTTCGTGTGTGGGTTTTTTCCTCCACCAAATCAGCAACAGCTGGAAACACGAGGTATTAATGGGTGGAGCGAAGCAGTGAGAAAGGAGCCACATGCGGTTGGTGAGAAGTATATGGTGAGTCAATGGGAAAGTACCATTGTACCACTTTTTTTGGTACTTTTTTCTAAATTGTATCCAAAAAACATAAAAAACTGTAATTATTATTACACAACGTATTTATTTAACAGATGATATGAGTAATCTCATTCTCATACTATCCCCATCTTTTTGGATTTTGTTGGAACAAACAGTGAGCATGTTTCTGGTGCTTCATTAAGAACAAAAATCATTGCTTGTGCTTAAACTACAAATATTTTCCTATGCATATTGCTTTATGCATTTCAGTTTTAAGAATAAATATCAGCATTACATTGACAAAATGAAAATGAATTATATTAGATGTGTCAATTAACTAAAAATTAAGCATAATCATGATTCTTTTTTTTTTCTTTTTGGCTGGTCCAGATGTAGGGAACTTTAAAGATCTCCATGAACCTCGCTGGTAACTAAAGATACTACTAAAATTAATACTATTGGTTTTAGAAAAACATCATAAATTAAATCTCATAAAACATCATAATTAGTTTGTAGTTTTTAGCCATATCTGGATGGGATTAGTTTTTCAGAAGGGTCTGGGGTAATTTTCTCTTTTATGGGGGATCCTCTGTGATTTTTATTCCCATAATTTTAGTCCCATCCAGTCACATCTCTAAGTTTCATCTCCTCACTCTTAATAAAATAGCTATTTGTCCTCTGCCACGCACCGTAGATCTTTTGACTCAATATTGCACACTTATTTTGATTTTTTTTTGGCTTATTATGGCTACTGCGCTTGCACAGATCACCATATCAAGGTGGGAATTCCCCACTAGTGTGCCGACCCTACAACTCTCTCACCACTACTAGAAAGATGATTGGCTATTTTTGTTGAAGGGCCGGATTTTGACTGTAAACAAGCACTATGATTAGCATTCACAGAAATAGCATTCATATTGGAGCCAGTGGCTGGTCTCCTCATTAATAGCGTCTCTGAGAAGGGTCAGCAGACGGATGACCTTTGGGAAGAGTTCGAGCTTATCGTCCAAGCCACACTCATCCTTTGATGATCAGAAAGCTATGCAGCCCACCCCAGCAGAGAGAGCTGGTTGGTTGGATGGGTGGGTTGGTGGATGGTCAGCTGCTGTGGTGCCGTGATGGTCTTCATTGTCTGCGTGAGGTCTCAGACTTCGGTTTCCGTTGTAACCAAGACACCAAGGAATAAAAGTCTGGATTAAGTCTCAGAGCTTAAGCTGTGAGCTGAGTCACCAGAATTCAATCACGCACACATTACCCAGGCCTATGTTTAGGCTAGAATGACTAAAACAACGTCTCTACAGTACTCTGCAGAGGTTTAAGGGGCCTAAGCACATTATATTAAACTGTTTCAATCAGGGATGGGAGTGTTTTTGCTTGTAAAAACACAACATCATATTGGAATAGATGCAAAACGCAGAAAACATCATTAAGAACTAATATATTAAACCAGATGTTGCATAATAACTACAAATAATTCTAGACTCCCAATGGGAGAGTTTTAGATTTTTTAATGAACACAGTGATCTAAAATAAAGTACATAATACTGTGTGTATTAATGTTTTTTTGTTTTTTTTTTGTATTTATTCCAATTAGATTTGGGAAGTACCCACTTTTAAATTCATATTACTCTAAAATATTACAGAGTACAGTGTTACCAGTTTCAGGAAGCAGTCTAAGGTGCTCAAGTAATGCAGTATTTCATTTGAACTCAGCTCCAGGTGGGAACTTTCACCTGGAATGCCTCTATAAGTTGTAGGTTGAGCTTCGCCAATCATAAATTCAGAGAATCCAAGATATCTATTAATTTGTATCTTATTAAACCAGTTGTACACACAATACTATCCAACTTCTACCTGTGGATATTATTCTAACACAAGCATTAGAAAAAAAAAAAAAAAAAAAGGCAAATAAAAAAATGTCAAAAGCCCAAACTTGACATATTTTTTTTAAACATTTTTACAATACTCATATTTTAAACAAATATAAATTAAATTTTTTGCACATAAAAAATGGAACTGTTCCTACACTGAATATAGGGTACTGTGCCAAATTGCTGTTAATAAAATATAAACTTCCCTAGGTCTACAGTACCATGCTAATGTAGTCTGCAGTGAACTCACTACACTTAGCTAACTTGAGAATTGTCGCAGTCCAATGAAAAACAAATATCTTAAATCATTGTCGTTTTTTGTTTTTTTTAGTTTACTACATAATTTGAACACACTATCTATAATAAATAGTCCAATAGAAAGTCTCCAAAATGACCTGAAATAAACTCTTTTTACATTAACTTCTGTTGAAAGTTAAAAGATTGCGCGCTCTCTCTCTATCTCGCTCTCTCTCTCTCTCTCTGGTGCTGGTATGTGTAAATTGAGCTGATATTCTAGTGAGCTATGAGAAATAGTTCAGGCCATTTAATACTGCAATTTGCTCTATAAACACATGTATCATTGTGTCAAACAGGTTTAGGGTGCAAACCGTATTAGCACGTACTGACGCAACACATTTTCTCTCTGTCTTACACACACACACTTACTACATAATTTGAACACACTATCTATAATAAATAGTCCAATAGAAAGTCTCCAAAATGACCTGAAATAAACTCTTTTTACATTAACTTCTGTTGAAAGTTAAAAGATTTTTTATCTCTCCTGTTAAGTTGATGTTTTGGAGATGCTTGTTTTTTTACTGGACAGCGATAATATAAACTTAAACTATAAATTAAAACCAGATTCATATTTATCGTGGCAGCATTTTTAATACCTTTAAGATTGATTCTAGACATTTTAAAGCATTAAGGCCTTTTTGTACCTTTTTAAACTGTTTTAATGAGACATATCAATAACTGATAAAACAATAGAAGACAGATAAAACCCCTGTCACAATCACTACATTATCAACTTATTATAAAATAATGTTAAATGTATAAATTTGAGCTCAATCCTTTTTGTGTTTCCTATCATGTTTTTTTTTCTTTTTCTTAGATATGAATGAAGCTTACCAACATTTCATCCAGCACAATGACCAATTCATGACTCCCAAACTTATATTAATTTAAATTATTAATAATAATATTATTAGTTTTTATTGCATTATGCATTATTATAATTGTCCCATTTTATCATATTACATTTTAATTATTTAAAAATCACAGTAATATCATTTATTGCAATTATGTCTATAAAAAAATGTATATAAAGAAATATCATCCAAACATAAATAGTTATTGTGAGAGGCCTACTTTCTGCACTGTTCATGGATCAACAACAGTCGTGAGAATAGATCTGTTAAAAGCGAATGAAAGATGTTCTGAATTAGAACTTTGGAATAATAAGTTTCTGATCATTAGGTTTGCATTGACACGTTTCACTACAGAGAGAAATATTCCTCGAAGTCTCCTCGCGAGGGAAGGTGGAGAAAAAAAAAAAGAAGCGAAAGTTATGGAGGAATAATAACACAATCATAGTAACATACTCATTTAAAGCCATAAGACATAAGCTATTGCTTATTTGATTACAAACACCAAAAGCACATTAAGGCCCAAACGAGCTAATGCAATGGGATATTAGCAGCCATCAGCGGTCAGCCGGCCCAAATGAGATGACAGATCTCTCCGCCGAATCCGTCGGCGGGGGCTCCAGCTGAAGCGCTGTAAAGACGTAGGCTGCTCAACGGCACCTAATTCACTAAATGTCAAACTCTCTGATGAAGACTAAAATGATTGTGAAGTGCAATATGCTTGTGTTTAATGATATCAATAAGCCTCGCAGGAAATTTCATTTGTGAGCCGTTATTGCTCCGCCATCACAGGTGGCGCCGTGTGATTATGGCAGCAAAAAGAGGAGAACACGAGCGGTTCTGCATAGGCACCTAGGACCAAAGGGTGAAGACTTGGTATATATGTATGGCATCAAGTTAAAGATGGATGCAGATAGTATTTTTGAGCCAAAGTAACTGGTGAAGTTGTGAGGAAGGCCAAAACTAAACAAAAACACTTAAACCTGGCGTCAATGCTTACTGGATGCAGGTAAAGCTCTTGGCCTTGCTCTCTCTGGGTGGGTAGATGGTGCTCTTCCCCTCATCAGTCATAGGGTGATGTCGATCAGCACAAGGCGTCTGTGAGCTGCTGTATCTGAACCTTTCCTCTGAGTGCATTGTGATGCTCGATATTTGGCAATGCTGCATCTGCATCAGAGTCTGACTTCACATGTGTCGGAGGAGGCATGTGCTAGTCTTTACCCTGCTTGTGTTAATTCATCAACCTGAGTAGCAGCTGAACGGGTGGGACAATTGAAAGATAAACTAGGAGAAACATTTGGAAGATATTTGAAATGAAATTATTAAAAAAAAAAAAAAAAGAAAAAAAGATACTTCACATACTGAAACGGACAAAATAATAAAAATCAATAACCTACTAGGAACAGATGAGCAACTCAGAGCAAATTCAATTAAACAATACAGATGTTTAATAACGACGTTCAGCTACATACGCATTTACATCCTGTAAATCGCACATTTAATAAGCCAGCAAATCAAAATAAGCCACACAGGAAGAGTTAGCGGGGATTCCCATAGGTGCATGTGGTGAGTGACAGACGAAGAGCTGCCATTGTTTTCATTCTACATAATCATTGAGTGAGTGACCGCCTTCGCTGCCCTCCTATAGACACAGCGGAGCGCGTTCTCTCGCGCTCGACACAATCACGGCCGCCTGTCAGCATAATTAGAGCGCCGCAGAGTCGCGTAATTAATATTGTCTTATTAGTTTGATAATGAAAGCCCCGCAGGTAAGAATGCTAAGTGCTTCTCGCCTCCCCCTCTTTACGTGATGTGGATGGTGATCACAGGCCTGCTGGAGATGAGTGGTGTTCCGAGGCATTATCTTTGCACTGTCCGCTCTACTGTAGAGCTCTGAATGTGCTGAGGAAACATTTGTGCTGACGAGTCAGCAGCTTAAGCAGGTCAGGAGTGATGGACTTATTTGGCGTTCTGCAAGAAGTATACGGCCAAGTGATGCGTTCAACATATGCTGATAATGCCCAGCGAAAGTTAGTGAGAAATGTATAAGTTACAATAAAATAAAGAGCAAAATAACAAATATTCTGTTAAAATTTCAAACTAGAAAAGTGCAAAAGCCCTGAAAGCAAAACAAAGCACTTCAAATTTACCAACTAAACTGAATTTCTATTTAAGATACAGGCTATGCTGTTGCTATGTGGTCGCTATGGTATTCTAGGTGACTCCTAAGATGTTGCAAAGTGGTTGGTTGCATGATGGTTTATATATTCTTGCTGAGTGGGTACAATAGTACATATTCCATATGCTTCACACAGCATTGCAATATGGTTGCTATTACTAGGTGCTCGCTATGGTCTCCCAGGTGGTTGACATGGTAGTGCTAAGTGAACGCTAGATGGATGCCAGGTGCAGAAAGGTGGCTGTTATGGTATTTTAGGTAACGGACATCATGTTCTTTAGGCAAGATAGTTGCTTTGGTATCCCAGGTGGTTGCTATTGTGTCTAAGGTGGTTGCTCAGGTGTTGCCATTGGTTTCTGTGACACTTCAAGCTTAAGGTTTGGTGTTACAATTGTATTTATATCATTGTTACATTTGAAGAGTGCTAAACTTTTGCACCCCACATATACCAAAAAAAAACATTTATTCAAGAAAAAAACATCTGCCTCACATAATGAGATCCAACACTTTGGAGTCGGAACTGTGCTGTGACTCAATATTCAATAATAATACTGCTATCCCATGAGATTTGGCTTTTGGCATGTTATGATAATAGACATAGTATTGGACATGTAGACTATTTTAAGGCATACAAGTTTTGGACAAGAGGCTACACTTAAAATAAACTTAAAGTGACATTCTTTAAATTCTGGGGATTTGGAGAACTCTCTGGTTAGAATGTGTAATTGCACAACACATGTGGAAGAGTACTTTTATTGTAGGTTAATATAATGTATGATTGAGATGTGTTATTATTAGGACACCGCATATATATGGCGCAATTCGATCCTACAAGAAAAAACCTACCAGTTAAAAGCATTAAGATATTACACACTGCTGGGATGGTCGTGCCAGGACACTGACACCATTAATTATCATATTTTCGCACTATAAGGCACACTTAATATTATTTAATTTTCCCAAAAATCGATAGTGTAATAAGTATAATCCGGTGCGCATTTTGTATGAATTCTACCAATCAGGTATTAAGGAGCAGTAAAGCCACTCTGCTGAAGTGCAGCACTATAAAGGAGATTTCAACAAAGAAGTTTCTCCAGCACCAAGGCTGGAGCAGTATTAGCATTAGCCGCTAACCGCAGCACTAGCTCTTTCGCTGTTTAGAGGTGAGTATATTGGACTACAGCCAACTGCTAGATGATAGCGCCTTGGGTTACCAGAACACTCAGGGTGTAACCAAGGCAAGCGCTGCTGCTAACCGCTAAAACGTGCTAAATAGTGAAAATCTAAGCTTACTTTGAGTAAATAGAAGTGCGTTATTCACCCAAATAAACAGTTTTCAGCAGAGAAAATTAAGAGAGAAACATGGCGACACCCTTGTTCCTTACTATTGTCACTTAAAATGTGCCTTATAATCCG
Organism: Astyanax mexicanus; assembly: GCF_023375975.1. Taxonomy (NCBI): domain Eukaryota; kingdom Metazoa; phylum Chordata; class Actinopteri; order Characiformes; family Acestrorhamphidae; genus Astyanax; species Astyanax mexicanus. Next base: position 26,051,685 of record NC_064429.1, on the reverse strand, counting down.
GTGTGCCTTATAGTCTGTAAAATACGGTATGTTTTGAGTGGGATAAAATACTAATGCTTTCAATTCACAGGAACAAATATCAGGAACTGCTGCTTTAAATATGCTTTAAGCAAACTCATGATTGCCAGGCACATACCTGCAGCAGCCCATTACATACTATACTCTGCCCTCTACAAATCTATTAGATAGAACTAATTGATTATAGGCTATTAAAGACTATTTCAGTTGAGTATATTTAAAAGGCTTAGATTAGGACATGGTTGAGGTTGCCTCCGACTAGATAAATATCATCATATATTAAGAGGAAGCTCTTTTTTTTTTTTTTGTTAATCACATCTGCACCCCTTTAAGCCACAGAAAAACTAATACCAACATCCGCTGCCTAAAAAACAAGACCCTCATGAGAAACAGGACACAAAACGCCAGTGTGTTCTCAGGACAGCCGGCCACACTGCAGGGCCAGGAACCAAACTGGAGAGGACCACACAGGGTCAGCTCCAGGGTGCGTGGCCAGGCCTCTGACAGGGGGGGTACTGGTGTTGGGAAGTTGTGGGGCTGCTGACGTGGTTCTGTGCTCTGGAGGATCATGGAGAGGAAGGAAGAGTCTTAGAGGGGGGATCTGCAGGAGAGCGGCGAGGAGACAGAGCGTCTGAGAGCGTGGGGTCAACATTAATCCACACACACACACACACACACACACACACAATGTCCACTGCCAGCTCACGCACTGCTGCACCCACCACAGCTGAGAAGAAAAGGGTTGGACGAACTTGAGCAGAACTCACATCTATTATTCTTGCGTTTCACATGACATCGTAACATAACAGTATATAGCAGAATATAGCTGTATAGTATATAGCTTTTAAAGCGACCTAGCTAGCATCACCTGTGCACAGTTCTGAATGGAAAGCTTAGTTTAGAGGTAGAATCCCTTATAGACAATTAGCTCAGCTAACAAATTATTATTTTTTTTTTATAGCTTTAGTAGCTAACCCATACGACCAACTAATAACAACCATTAATAAAAACTGATATGCTATTTGTATGTTTAATGTATTATTTGTCACACCTCTCAATTCCTCAACAGACTTTTCCACCTTAATGAACTCTAATGCCTAGAATGCCCTTCTAAGTCATGTGTCTCAGCCAGCAAATCAACACCTTTTTTTGTAGATCAGCCTCACCTGAGTTTTAATTCTATTCAGCTGTTAAACCATGCATACGTAAGCTTTTTGTCTTGCCCTTTTTGCTTGTTTATGTAGGTGTTTCGATCAAGTTTTTAAACCTTATTTTACATCTACCGCTCTATCCTTTTCAACTAAGTTTTGGCTCAGATGTTTGTTTTTTTTCGTTCAGTTAAACGGTTTAGTTTTTAAACTCACTACAAATTTGTGTCATCACATAATTTATCTACCAGTTAAAAATTGTCGCTAATGGTCGATTTAAATTGCCTTGTCTGTAATCTCAGACTGTATAATATACCAGAGAAAAGCATAAAGAATTATTACAAAAAAACACATGGAAACATTAAAAACTGTGGCTGTGTGAATGCACAGAGCCACTATGCAGCACATACTGAAGAGTAGAACTCTACAGAACACCCTGGCTAAGCTAAGCTAAGCTAAACTTAGCTAATCTAAGCTACAGTGGATAAAATGTGGCTAGTGTTACATAATTTAAAGGTATGTACAAACACATTATATCTATACTCCTATTTTACTGACTTGGTCGAGGTAATGTTTTTTTTTTTTTCCTTCTGAAGTAAGATGGCTAATTGGAAAAGCCAGTATAATAAAAAAATAAAATAATAAAAAAAAATAAAAAAACATGTCACGTTAACCCTAGTATAAGTGAGCGTGCTAGCAAAAAGGTTCGAATACAGTGCAGACACACATATAAATAGCTGAGGGGCTTAATGAACAGATGAACAGAATGAACAGAACTGTGTGTCTTTGGAAGTTGATCTGTTTGTAAACTCCCATGCAGGCAAATCCTCTTCAAACAAGGGGGCGGGGGGCTCGGGGGCAAAGTTAGACAGGGGGGTGGAAATGATAGAGCAAAGGAAAAAGCAGGATAAGCGAAAGAAAGAGAGAACGAGACCTCCCACAACGCCTGGGAGTAATGTGTGTAGCTTGTAATGCTCCAAAATCCTCTTCGTCCAGCTGACCTCGGTCCTCGGGCGATAAGAAGTTTCTGCCCCGGACGTAAGAGGAGGGAGGGGGATGTCATGCGAAACTTTGACCCCACAGCGAGACGCAGTTCCTGAAGGGCTTGAAAAATGAGGACAGGTGCTTATCGCAGAAGTTCCGCATTAACCCTGACTGACGATAACTCCAGAAGCTAGTTAGTGAGGGGATGATCAATAGCGCTAGCAGTGTTAGTCTTTAGCCTCTGCGGAAAGTGTCACTGATCTTAGGTCAGTCTTTAGAAGCCACTTAGACAAGAGAAAGAGAGATAGAATGAGCTTTCCTTTACAGACTTCAAAGCTGTTTATAACAGAGATGGGAGGACAGTGAGAAAGAGATGTATATAATAATGAGGAGATAATGCTCAATGCAAGAATGACAAGGAAATAATTACAAGAAAAGAAGACAGATGTATGCAATTCCTTTTCACACATGCCTTTTATGAAAAAATCGAGCTAGAAATAAAACTAGACAGGGTTATATGTGAATGCATTACAGCTACTTAGAGACAAAATCCAAATTCAGCTGCCACAGCGAGACCAATTACAATGACAACTGCTGAAAGAAAAAAAAAGAAAAAAAAAATTGTGGAAACTGTGGTTTTAGCTAGTCACTGCACTAACTTCTAGTCACAACAACTTTCTCACTTCCACACTTTCAGATTTACTGGAGTTTACACAAACTGGTCCTTATATGAAACCTGCTAGATAGGATACAAGTTAATGCTGGGTGTAAACTAAGCCTATAAAACATTTTGGAACATCACAGAACATCTCAGCAAATTTTAGGTGTGCAAGTTGTTCTGATTATTCTCCCAATTAACTAATTCGTGATGAAGGCTTGAATGTTTCTCTAGACACAGACTGCTTGTCTTTTTTGTTATTTTTCTGTTTTTTTTTTTTTTTTTTTTTTTTTTTTTTTTTAAGTCAATAAGCAGGGCTCTAAGTAGTCCAGCAGGCTAAGCGCTGCCACTATGATCAGGAGGTCGCTGGTTCGAATCCTGTTCATGCAGCTTGCCATCAGCTACCGGAGACCTGAGAGAGCACGATTGGCCTTGCTCTCTCTTAGTGGGTAGATGGCGTTGTTTCCACTTATGACTCCAAAGGGTGATGTCGCTCAGCACAAGGCATCTGTGAGCTAAGGTTTTGGAATTGCTGCGCTTTCCTCCGAGCAGGCTGACAACTCGTCAATGCTGCATCAGCAGCAGTACGAAAAGAGGAGGTGGCTGACTTCAGATGTATCAGAGGAAGCATGTACTAGTCTTCACCCTTCTGGTGTTGTTAGGGGATTACTAGTGATATTAGGAGTCCTAATGAGTGGGTTGGGCAATTGGTCGTGTAATGGGGAAAAATGACAAACAAAATTATTTTTTAAAAAGTCAGTCTAAAAATCTAAAAAGTGTGCAGACTCCTGATAACCATAACCATATCGCTGGGTTAACCCCTCATACCTCATTACTTTTATTACACCCTAAAATTTACTAATTGATAATAAAACAGGAACAACTGATGTCTCTAATAAGTTTAAGAGGTTAAATGCTGAATGTGGAAATGTGGCAAAACCCCAACATTACAGTAGAAGCATCTAGAGAGCAGAGAGTTGTTCTAGAAGAGCACCTTGCATAACAGAGATGAATTAAAATAGCGAGAGTTATTGTAAGCTTATTTTGACTACTCCTTCTCTCATCCTTTCGCGCTGCTGTCAGGCTGTTAGTAGTGGGAAGAAACAACGTGAATGCACTTACAGCAAAAAAAAAAAAAAAAAAAAATCCCAAGACGTCTTACGGTGTCTTACGGTCTGCGGGAAGTTTGTTCTGTCTACCAACACACACACACACACACACATGCACCTGCAGCGCATGCCGAATGCCTGCTGTAATGGGCGCCTAATGACCACCTCAGGTGTTACCTCTGAAGGCGGCAGAGGGGTAATATGCTTTTAAAGTACGCCCTCCTCTCCCTTCTTTCTTTTCTCTCTCTCTTCCTCTCTCCTCCACTCTGTGGGGGTAGGAGCGAGTGACGCGGCGTGATAAATCAAGAGAGACGGCTGCCATTTTCCTCTTCTTTATTCCTTTTTGTATCCGACACAGAAGCTCCTCTTAACATAAAAACAAAACGAGCGTGACTGATGCTGGGTGCCGCTCACAGCCTCTGCAGCTCCTGTGAGGTGAATTCCAGTTAGTGTGTGGTCTGTGTGTGTGTGAGCATGGGGGGACTATGTACAGTACTTCCATTTCTGAAGTCTCTTCATAGGGGCTGAAGCCACTGATGTCCAGCTTAGTAAGATTACTGTACAGCAAAGCAAAGGGACAATAAACTTCACTGGTCTCAAATATTCCTCCTGGAAAGATCCTGAAAAGTTTAAGACTGTCTTTTGCCCAAATGTTTTAATGGGCAAATTTGAAATTGAATAATGTACAAGCACATTTCCCACAGTGAGCTCTAAATATTATGGACAAGCTTTTCCAGCCTCTTTAAGTATAGCCATTGGGAGATGCAAACAATGGTATATAGTAATTATTATGTAATGAACTACTCAACTAAGTAAAAGAAAAAAAAATACTTTAGCTCTCAGTCAATCTGAAAAATTGAAAGTATTGAAAGTATCCTCCAGTGTAGACCATCAAAAACGTTATTATGAAACAGGCTCTCATCAGGACAGCCCCAAAAAAAGGACGGGCAAGAGTTACCTCTGTTTCACAGGATAAACTCATTAGAGTTACCAGCTTCAGAAACCACAAGTAGACAGCATCCCAGATAAGAGCACCTAAATGAGTATTTATTTATATATATATATATTTTTATCCCTTTTAAGTTACTACAAGATCCTTATGTGGTCCTGGATAGTGTATATGACTATATTGAAATACTAAATATAAAATATATATATATATATATATATATATATATATATATATATATATATATATATATATATATATATATATATATATATAAAATATATATATACATATATATATATATATATATATATATATATATATATATATATATATATATATATATATATATATATTTTACTATATAAAAAAAGTACAAATAAAATTTAATAAAATATTGAATGAGAAGATGTATCCAAATGTTTCTTACTGGTTATATAAACATAATAATTATAAATAAGCTTTCCCACAATGCATATATTTTGCCGATTTCTATTACCTCATTTCTTTGCATTATTTAAATGCCATGAAAGCTATTATATTATATATTATCATTACTTATTAACTAAGCAAATAGGTGTCTTTAATTTTCATGTCATAAATTCCACTCTTTAGGGCTCCAGTTAATCTAAATTCTGCAGAAGACTAATATGATCTCCAGTAGTCTGCCTTCACTGTAAATCCACTGTAAATCTTCTGGCACTGGCAACAAAAGATTCTACTTCCTTCCTTTCACTTGCCTGGCATCGATTCGTGAGCGGATGGAGAGATCAACGTGGGCGCGCCCTCTGCTCCTGCAGCTCGCCGCCCACTGCAAATTTTAATCACATTTCCCTCAAAGGATTATATAACAGATTTGCACTCGAAATGTGAGAGAAAACCTAAAAGAGGCAATTCCACAAAAGCCTGGGAAACAAACCAGGCTCCCGGGGCTTTTCATAAATCTCAATTCTTCTATTACATCACGCGTATTGTTGCATTTTCCGTTTTATTTTTCTCTTTGACTTCCTCTTACTGTATTCTCTATGTTCTGTATTTAGATTTCACATTGTTTATTTGTTGTTTACTGATAGTGTATTAAAAGCTCTAGAGTGGTCACTATAGTCAAATTGGGGCTGCAATATGGTTGTTACAGGGTTTCTATCGTATCAGAGGTGACCACTATGGTGTTGCTAGTTTGTTGCTATGATGTTGCTAAGTGGTTTCTATGGTATCAGGGGTGACCACTATGGTGTTGCTAGGTGGTTGCTATGGAGTTGCTATGATTGTGCTAAGTGGGTTCAGAGATGACCACTATGTTTTTTTGCTAGGTGGTGATAAGTGGTTTCTATAGAGGTGACCAACTTGGTGTTGCTAGGTGGTTGCTTTGGTCTTGCTAAGTGGTTTCTGTCGTACCACAGACGATTGCTATGGTGTTGCAAGGTGGTTGCTAAGTGATTTCTGTCATACCAGAGATGATTGCTATGGTGTTAATAGTTGGTTGCTATAATCTTGTTAACTGTTTTTATTTGGCTTCAGAGATGACTGCTAAGTGCTTTTTGTGGTGTCTGGGGTGACAGTGTTGGTGTTGCTAGGTGGTTGCTATGGTCTTGCTAAATGGTTTCTGTTGCACCAGAAATGATTGCTATGGTGTTGCTAGGTGTTTGCTATGATCTTGTTTAGTGGTTTCTGCCATACCAGAGGTGATTGCTATGGTGTTGCTAGGCGGTTGCTGCTGTATTGCTATGTGGGTTCTGTCGTACCAGAGATGATTGCTCTGGTGTTGCTAGATGGTTGATAATGTCTTGATAGGTGGTTTCTGTCATACCAAAGGTGATTGCTATAGTCTTGTAAAGTGATTTCTTTGGCATTTATGGCATCAGTACAGTTTTGTGTAGATATTTCCAGTTACACCCGAAATCACGCTTTGAATTCCAGAAAAACACTCTTATTTACCTTTTAAAAGGCAATTTAATAGCCTGATTAAAAGGATGATTATTGTTGTTCTGCCATTTTCCTCTGGTTTTAAGTGATCTGCTGAATCCAAAGCGCTGACTCAGTTCTTGGTTGGTCCATATCTCTGACGTGAGACAGGGCAAGGGTGGTAGCTGGGCTGGTGACGTCATGGGTCCTGCATTGTTTAATATCACGATATATATCGCTGAAGAAAAAAATAAATAAATAAATAAAAACACTGCAATGTCAATTTCTTCCAATATCGTGCAGCCCTTATAGAAACCATAATTTGCAAAGCTCAAAAGAAGAAGGCCAGTCAAAGTCATCTTGTTAGCCAGTGGTCACTGTGTTTTATCACAGTGATGCAATGAAAGTTCTATTAATTGAACATTTAATCCTAATAAGACCCAAACTGCACACTCCTGTCCTGTAAATCTGTCAAATATATTCAAATGAAAATACTGTAGCGACCTCCCCTCTCTAATGACTCAGTAGCTTCTAATACACTTTACAGTGCACTGAGACACACAATAAAGAAGCAGGGGAAAGAGAGGGGAGAGAGGGATGATAAGACAGCCATCTGGCCCGGCCTGCTTCATTAGAATACTGTGTGCGTGTCTGTCATGCCACAGATGCAGAGAGAGGAGTGAAAAATCCCCATTTATTAACAGCTTAATACTCTCCCATCTGGAGCCGAGCCCATACTGTGTCACCTATCACAGAGAACAGGCCCCTGCAGCCCTCTGCGCACACACTCGCCACCCCTCACATACAGTCAGGGCAGTGCGAGAGGGTGGGTGGGTGGGTGGGTGTGTGTGGGTGTGTGTGTCTGTGTGAGTGTGTGTGTGTGTGTGTGTGTGGTCCTAGCCCTTCTGACTCATGAATCACACACATACACAGACTCTACCTGCTCTGGAATAAACAGTGTCAAAAGAGTCAAGAAAAGCAATTATGCACAGACCCACAAGCTCTAAACGCTCACACACCTCCCCAGTAAACACAGTAGTAGCTCTGCCCCCTTTCTGCTACTATTATCTATAATGCCCAGTACCCTCAAACACATACTGTACACACGACTTACAAATAAAACAGAAACATTACTACAACTACTATCTAACTACAGTGGCTTGCAAAAGCATTCATAACCCCTAAACCTTTTTTCCCATTGTGTCACAAAATTAAACATGGTTTTCAAAATGACAATCTAAAAAATATTCATCTCCTTTTACTCTGAAACCATTGAAGAAGAACCCTGATGTAAAATTGACTTTTAGTGTAGTAAAACATAATAAAGAGTACTATCCTTTGGTAATTAGACCACCTCCGCTCTCACACAGCTTTCCGAGATCCAGTAATTTTGTGCTTTTTGCCCAGCACTCATTACAACGGCCCCTGATAAATCGCTTTTTACACCGTTATCCAGGCTCAAAATAGCTCCACACCTCATTGGTAGAAGGCAAAGAGCCCTGACATTTAAAACGAGGCATTAATAACTTTAAAAGTGCACAATAAGCTTATTAAAAAACACCGTTTACGACCCGTAGCATAGCCTAATCACCTGACGCCGCCATCACTGTACTGATCATGACTTTACTTTTAGATCATGATGCCGTGAGATTAAGTCACACTAAAGTTTATAAACAGTGTTTTTTATTAAGTGATTTATCTGCAGGAGCAATTGGATGCCCTGAAGCGGCCATTGTAAAGAGTGCTGGGCAAAAAGCACAAAACTACTGGATCTCTGAAAGCTGCGGGAGAGCAGGGGTGAGCTCATGAACCAAGTTAAGTACTCTTTATCATTTTTTACTACACCAACAGTCAATTTTACACCAGAGTTCTCCTTCAAATAAAATACAATTTAATAAATTAACTTCAGAAGTCACTTAATTAGTTAATAGAGTCCAGCTGTGTGTAATTTAGTCTCAGTATAAATACACCTGCTCTGTGAAGGCCTCAGGCATCATGAAGACCAAGGAACTCACCCCAGACAGGACAGAGATAAAGTTGTGGAGAAGTTTAAAGCAGGATTAGATTATTAAAACATATGCAAAGCTTTGAGCGCCTTCCAGCAAGATAATGACCCTAAACATAAAGCCAAAACCACAGTGGAACGGTTTAGATCAAAGAATATTCATGTGTTAGAATGGCCCAGTTATAGAGATTGAGATTTTCAACTTCTTTACTACTACTTAAGTTGGAGTTCCCAAGTTACAATATCTGGCAGTTTTGTACACACTTGTCTCTGAACTTCATAATGAATGGGCCAATGGAAATGCTGTAGAATATTTTGGATTAAAACCTTCTTACACTGACTTCAATTAACAGGAAAGAAAATTTTACGTCTCCTGCACAGTTTTTTTTTTTTTTTTTTTTTTTTTAACTAGATTCAGCACAATGAAAAATTACAAGTGGCAGAAAATACTAACTGCTTTTAAGTCATATCTCAACTGGGGCATTATATTAGCTCAAATGATTTTAAAATAGGTTTAAAATGTAATGCTTAAACACATACTAAAAAAAAAAAAAACTCAAAATAGACCCCCTACTTTCCCATCACTAACACTAATACCCTTACACATAAAAGTATTCCTGATAACCCCTCCCACTATGCAAATGCACACATGCACACACACACACACACACACACACACACACACACACACACACACTCAAACAAATACACATTTGCACACCTCCAAGGCAAACTCATCCCTTGCCAGTATTCAATGATGCAAATCACACCATGATATCTCACTCTACTGTGTGTGTGTGTGTGTGTGTGTAAGAGAGCGAGCGAGAGCGAGTTTGCGGTGGGATATCACCACGTGCCCCCTAACGATGATGCAGACACCATGTAACAGAGAGAGGGATTCGGATGAGTGAGCGCGACACGGCTGCTTTGTTTCTGGGCTATGTGCAGCGCTGCCTCTGGGTGGCCGTGAAGATCGCATTAGAGCGCTCTGCTCCCGCCGCTGCCGCTACTGCCGCCGCCACCACCACCGCCGCTGCCACACTCCACCAGCCATGCGTACCACACCAGCCCCACTTAATCTGCTAGCAGACAGAGAGCGACTGTGAATTCTCATTCACACCTGGGATTAGAGGAGGCGTGGTCAGGGCTGCTGCTGCTGCTGCTGCTGGATGCTGAGGCATGCTGGTTAGTGCACCTACAGTTATAACTGTGTTTGTTTGCTAGGGTATGATATGGTGTGAAGTGCTTCCAGAACAGAACCCACAAAAAGTTAGAAAAGGTCTAAGAGTTGCAGAAGTAAGAGCTTGGGGGCCAGCTTTACTTTAATTTACTTTATAAAAGTGTTAAGTGACTTGTATCTCTCTAATGTGAAGAACCTGAATTTTAAGAGAGGTTTTGATAGTTTGATATGCCTTTATTCACCTAAAAAATGACAAATTATCAATAGAAGACAGTCACACGTAAGATATTCTACACCACACAAATATGTCTTCAGTTGAGATGTAAATAAAACAGAATTTGATCTATATAGCTAATAAAATAAACGCTAAATACCTCCATTTTTTGCTTGCAAAGACTTTAGAAATAGTTAACATCTTAGAAATCTTAATGTTAATAAACAATTTATAGTGTTTTCTTAGCTTGACAAGGAAATAATACTCTTTTTATATCAAAGTGGTCCAGAATAAAATAAATAAAAACTTAGTAATTATTTTTTTTTACAGTAATTAAAATTACTGTACTTAGTAATTAATAGCTTGCTATTTATGTAGTTATTAGTAATATTATGGTCTCAAATCTTTTAAAGTAACTATCAAACAAACTATCAAAGTAAGCAAAGCAGCCTTCCTCAAGCCAATAAAAGTTGGTATGATAAAGAAAATACAAATCCAGTGTTCATAAAGTTTACTGTGAATTTAATTTCATTAAAAATAGTTTGAACCTAAGATATCTGCTCAACTTCATTTAATGTATTAATAAACATCCATTCCTGTATTTCAGGACTGCAACACATTCCAAAAAAGTTGGGACAGGGCAACAAAAGACAGGACAAGTAAGTGGTACTTCTAAAAATAAGTTGCAATAGGAGCAAGTAGCAACTTTCAGATAAATGTTCCTCAATGAAAAATTCCAAAGACTTTAGATATCCCACCATCTGCAGTACATAATATCAACAAAAGATTCATTCAGAGAATCTGGAGAAAACTCAGTACATAATGGACAAGCCAGATGTTCAGTACTGATGCTGGTGATCTTTGGGCCCTCAGGCGGCACTACATTAAAAACGGGCTGTACTGATTCTGTACTGGAAATCCACTTGTCTTTGAACACAGTTCACCATTAGGAGTGTGACGAGACACTAGTATCACGAGATGAGGCGAGACGAGACACGATACTGGGTTCACGAGAACGAGACGAGACTTAAAAATTAAATTTTAAAGAAAACGTCAAAAATGAAAAAGTGCTTGAAAACTAGAGTTTTATTTGACAAAATCATATAATGCACACTTAACAGACTGGTTTCTCTCACACATTGATTCTATAACAAATAGAAATAAGAATAAAAATAAAAAAATAAAAATAAAACTTTTCTAGGTCTTATATAGTGCAAACAATAAGTGCAAACCACAACCAGTCATATTAAGCCTATGGTTTGTGTTTTTGTCTCCTAAATCTCTTGTAATTTAACCATGCATAACCATAACCAGTCATATTAAGACTATGCTTGAAGTGCAAACAGAGACAGAACATTTTTTTGAATACAGTACTGAGCAGTACAGGGATTAGTACACCTGCCTATTAAACAGTCACGTGTCACATGATTTACTTACAGTATTTACATATGGTTTGTGTCTTGTTGGTCACTCTGTTACCGTTAATTGTTTCCAATGGAGCCAAAATGCAGCCAGACATACAACTTAAAAGTAGCAGAAGCATCTTCTATGCAAATGCCTGAATTTTCCTCTTCTGCTGAGATCAAACCAAATACACAAAACACAAATACACAAATACACAGCCTCATCAAACCAAAGCACCTTGACCTCTGTGCCCAGGTCCAGCTGCATGTGTCTCAGTATGTGTGTGTCTCTATGTGTGTGTGTGTGTGTGTGTGTGTGTGTATATGTCTATGTGTGTCTGTGTGTGTGTGTGTGTGTGTGTGTGTGTGTGTGTGTGAGACCTGCAGCCCATCTCCCTCATTCATACCAGGCTGAAGTGCAAATTGGACATCTGCTGCTGCGTGCATCCTCACAAAGGCCCCATCGCCCACTCTCCCACACACCAGCGGCCTGTTGTTCACACAGAAGGCGGCGAAAAAGAGAGAGAGAGAGAGAGAGAAAGAAAGAGAGAGAGAGAGAGAAAGAGAGAGAGAGAAAGAGAGAGAGAGAGCGCGGACCCTCGCTCACACAGCCATTCACACACCTCCAGCAGCCACGGCCACGCCAACCAAGCAATTTCCCTCTCTACACCTTTTCACGCCCATGCACGCAGTTATGAGGAATTCAAGGGCGCCATATGGGTCACGTAAGAAATTGACGGACAGGCTGTCTGAGCGCGGGAACTCTGTGATTGTGGACACCTCAGTGACCCGCAAGTGTCCCGACTCTATATGTTAAATGAACGCATATATATGACGGAGCATCACGAGTTTGCCTGCGGCGAGCTTACGCTAGTGCAGCCTCTCTGAGATGGAAATAACCTCTATTCTTGCTTTTCTCGCTATGCTGTTCTGAATAGCAGCTTCAATCTTACTTGCCCAATCAGGTAAGGCTAGTTATGACCAGTGCAGCAGTGCTGGAAATACAGCTCTGAAAAAAAAGAGAGAGAGACCACTTAAAAATAATGAGTTTCTTTGATTTTACCAAATTGAAAACCTCTGGAATATAATCAAGAGGAAGATGGATGATCACAAGCCATCAAACCAAACTGAACTGCTTGAGTTGTTGCACCAGGAGTGGCTTAAAGTTATCCAAAAGCAGTGTGTAAGACTGGTGGAGGAGAACATGCCAACATGCATGAAATCTATGATTAAACAAAACAAGGTTATTCCAACCAAATATTGATTTCTGAACTTTTAAAACTTTGCATTACTTGAGGTCTGAAAGCTCTGCATCTTTTTTGCTATTTCAGCCATTTCTCATTTTCTGCAAATAAATGCTCTAAATGACAATATTTTTATTTGGAATTTGGGAGAAATGTTGTCCGTAGTTCATAGAATAAAACAACAATGATCATTTTGCTTTAACATATAACTATAAATAGCAAAACCAGAGAAACTGATTCACAGACTGAAGTGGTTTCCAGAGCTGTGTGTCCAAAAGTATGTAGACACCTGCTCCAACAGAGAGACATATTTTAAAATCAAGGTTAATAATATGGAGTTATATGTGATTTTCTCTTCGCAGCACTAACAGCCTCTACTCTTCTGCAAAAGCCTTTAAAAAGACTAGATTTTGAAACATTACTGTTGTCATCACCTGCACAGGCTCCAAATTATCTCTGACCATCAGTAAATTTGGCATTTCATTTATAAATCAAGGGAGCAGAGTCTGAAGGAAGAGTGGAGAGACACACAGTCCAAGCTGCTTGAGGTCTAGTGTGAAGTTTCTACAATCAGTGATGGTTTGGAGAGACATGTCATCTGCTGGTGTTGATCCACTGTGTTTTATATCAAGTCTAAAGTCAGTGCAGTGATTTCCCAAAAAATCTTACAGCACTTCATGCTTCCCTCTGCTGACAACTTTTATGGAGACGCGGATTTCATTTTCCAGCAGGACTTGGCACAATGCCTACACTGCCAAAAGCACCAGTTAGTACAAATATAATATTGTAATTTTCTGAGACACTGATTTTTGGGTTTTCACTGGCTGTAAGCCATAATCATCAATAATAAAATAAATAAATGCTTACAATAGACCACTCTGTGTTTAATAAATCTATATAATATATAAGTCTCACATTTTGAACTGAATTACAGAAATAAAGGAACTTTTTTTAATGATATTCTTTTTTTTTTTTTTAAGATGCACTAGCATATATAGGTAACTTGCTCTGATGGCCTTCAACTCTGAAGCCAGGCAAGCACACACAAAGTAGTAGATGAACCTAGCCTGAGGAGAAGGACTACACAATGATGGTCAGTATCCAAGGGGAAGACATGAAGACACTGATACACAATTATAGAAAAGGTGTGAGATTTATACTTATGCTTTATATTTATATTTATGATGTACTGTCCCCAACATAAATTCCCCAACATAAATTTATCACAAAGTGCCATGTAAAACCAACAGCTATCCAACAGCTATTCAACAGCTATTATATATTATTAATATCCAGTCTTCTGACTTTAAACTTCAAACAATTCTAACTTTAATTCACACCAACAGTCCAGGAGTTCATAAAGTAAATACCAGAACAGTGTTGCTTTTGTCGCTTTGTGTTGTTTCTGACGCACACAGCTTAAAACAGTAACAGTGGTGCACGAAAGGCAGACTTTACAAAGGGCTATTTCTCTAAGGAGTGTATCTGGATTAGAAATCAAACACATAAAAACACAGGTAAACCTAAACAAGTCACTCGCTTTTCTTTGAACTTCAAAAGAATCAGCAGAACAATTAAATCCAAATAACAAAGAGGCAAACCAACAAAGATAATTAAGCAAGCGCGCACACACACACACACACACACACACACACCCTTCTCATTAGCTTATGCATATTGCATGCACTGGGACAGTATGAACGTCATCTGAACTTCAGCAAGAGCAAAAGCAGACCACATACTGACCACTTCCCTCATTCAGCAAAGTCATACTGATGTCAAATTCACAATGGAACGCACGCACACACACACACACACACACAAACACACACACACGCACACTTACTTTTGATCCAAATATATTTTACATACACACCCATTCACACACACCCACTGGGCATGAGACTGGCAGGGGGTAAGGAAGATTAAGGGCTGTTTAAGCGTGAAGGTGTAAGCAGCACGAAAGCACAGACGACTGTAAATCAGAGCAAAGCAGAGCCTGTTCAAGCGAAACACAACACCCGTGCGCGCACACACACACACACACACACTTCTCACTCTACAAGGTTGGACGTTTCATTCATAAGGGAGATCACAATAAGAGGTCTAACAGTAAAAGTTCAGTCAGAGTTTGAAGAGGAAGGGAGGGAGAGAAAGAGAAAGACATAAGAGTTAAAGAGACAAGTAAAATAGAGAGAGAGAGAGAGAGAGAGATGGTAAAAGAGCTAAACATGAGAAAAGAGAAACAAGAGCGTAGTGCTGGGCGGTATGACCAAAAACGCATATCACGGTATTTTGCAAGATTTTGACGGTTTCACAGTATATCACAGTATTTTTTAATTATTTAATTTATTTATTTGTATTTTTTTTGCATGACTGGGCTTAAATATACGTTTGTGACTTACTGTACTGTTGGTAGTACATATAATATCAAACATTAAGGCTTTAAATTAAGGCTTTGATTACTATTAGGTTTAATTTGTCCCCCAAAATGACACAATATATGAAGAAATCAGATTTATTAGCAGAAAAACAGCTGAAGAATGTAAATAATAGACCTTAAAAAAAGATACGCCAACAACTTTAACACAGCTTTATTTACTAATCTAAATATTTTAAATAGGTTCATAAACACTATAAACGAACCTTAAATACTTAACATGTAAGTATTCAAAAGCTGTATTAAAAGTGTATAAAAGTGTTGATAGTGTTAAATTAAATGAAATGTCCTAGATAACATATGGTCCCACTCACTATAGTGTTAAAATAACTCTACCTCAAGAGTTCAAATGTTAAGATAATTCAGCAACGAATGGATTCAATTATTAATTAATTCTATGTACCTCTCATCAGTTTTAACACATTTTACGCCACAGGGTAAACAACTTTAATTTTTTAAATAATTTTTTTAATGTATTTTTGTATATTTTCTAAACTTCACCCAAAACTATATACCAGAGTATCTATAAAACATTATAAATGTGAGCTTAACCACAAAATAAATTACTTTTTTATTCTATCTAAGCTTTATTTAGTACAAGAGAGACATCAAAAAAACTGGTCAATAACTCTTGGATGGAGACCCTTACCCACCATCCAACCCAACACCAAGAGGGTGAATGACACTTCGTCATGGAAACCACCACAACGAAATCTCATTTACCTACACACACACACACACACACACACACACATTCATACATAATAACCCCAAAGAAAAAATAATGGTGACTGCAGATCATGCTGAGAGTGAAGCAGAATCAAGAGGCGGAGTCTAACAGTTATACAGTGTTGAAATTTAACTCCAACTCTGTTGATTGTTCATCACTGCGGGTTGTTAGAAAAACTCACAGAGAGTTAAAACATGTTTACACTGTGATTTTAACACTGTGGATTTTACTGTGTAACAAGAAACTGAAAAAGATGAGAGTGGTGACATTTTTAAAAAGTGAGAAAGAAAGAAAAAGAAAGAAACAAGGAAAGAAAGAGAAAAGACAAGAGAGAGAGAGAAATAAATGTGAAGTAGAAATGGAATGTAGAAAGTGAAAGTGAAAAAGGGACAGTATGAGACAGAGCATGAGAAAATCTAAAAGTGAGAGTTGGAAAGGAGAAAGAGTGTGTGAGTTTATTAGAGCCATTCTATTGTGTGCATTTGAGTACCAATATGTGTGTGTGTTTGTTGTGTGTGTGTGTGTGTGTATACACACACGCATCTGCAGTGTTCCAGAGAGCGCTTCCAATTACTGCACAGAATCCAATTACAAAGTTATTAAACCTGGGAAACAGAGATGCATCAAAATCATCATCAAAGTTCCCACTAATAGTACACACACTCTCCAGCATGCCTTCTTCATCTAATAACACACACACACACACACACTTACGCTGCACCCTTTACCTCCTTACTCCTTAACTAGCACGTCTAGAACCGGCGCAGATACGCGGCACATCTGAGCGCTCTACGCGGATAAACTGTGTGACTAATTAGGAAGCGATTAAAAGGCTACAAAACGCTGCTGTAAGAAATCCAGCGCAGGTGAAAATTACCTCTCCCAGAGCCTCATATCTCTTCTGGTTCCACCTGTGCAGATCCTCCTTGTAGTTGAAGACGAACGGCTCTCCGCTTCTAGTGTGTCTCAGCTGGCCATCTACAGAACACAAACAATAAAATACACACTTTAATACACACTTCAGCTCTTATTTCACACTATTCTATTCATCATACACAATAATCAACTAATTAACACCCCAAGCCCCTATATTGTGTTCACACACCTGGAAATAAACAGATTCTTAATACATTTGGAATAATATACTGCATTCACACCTGGTCACTTTATGTCACTAGAATCTGGATGGTTTTCTGAGACCTCATACACACAGTTCTAGAATTAAACCTTATTCGCACTTGCTGCACTGTAGAACAATGTAAATTAGCAGACTAAGGTGATTCCTAGTTCGAATCCCGGTCATGCAGCTCGCCATCAGCTGCTATAGACCCGAGAAAGCAAAACTGGCCTTTCATTTTGTCATTCTAGAATGGTGTTAAAATGAGGCATACTTCTAGAACAGTATGAATTGTATTGTAGAATAAGCACACTGTTCTAGACTTACAGCTTATTCACATTGTTCTAGAATACCTCAATCACACTCTTCTAGAATAAAAGCTCAATCACATTGGTCTAGAATAATACCTTAATCACAATGTTCTAGAATAATATCTTAAACACATAGTTCTAGAATACCTCATTCACACTGTTCTAGAATAATACCTTAATCACATTGTTCTAGAATAATACCTTAACCACTTTGTTCTAGAACACCTCAAAAACTGTTATAGAAGAGTACCTTAATCGCACTGTTCTAGAATAATACCTTAATCAGATTGTTCTGGAATAATAATGTTATCACTTTGTTCTAGAATGATACCTCATTGACACTGTTCTAAAAAATACCTTAATCAATTTCTTATAGCATGATAGCTTATTTACCCTGTTCTAGAATACCTAATCACTTTGTTCTAAAACACCTCATTCACACTGTTCTAGAATAATACCTTATTCACATTGTTCTAGAATAATTACAGTAATCACTTTGTTCTAGAAAACATAATTTATACTGTTCTAGAATGACACCTCATTAACACTGTTCTTGAATTAAACCTTAATCACTTTCTTATAGAATGATACCTCATTCACGCTGTTCCAAAATGATACTTAATATATTGTTCTGGAATAATAACTTAATCAGTTTTTTCTAGAATAATACAATGACATTTTACACTCTCTCTTCCTCCACACTGTTCCAGATCATTCTGCATATTCATGGATCACTGGTTTTAGTAGTTTATCTTCCTCCGAACATGTTAAAACCATGTCTGAGTTCTCTGGTCTAGCAGCAGTGTTCCACACTGGACCCTGCAGTGGAGAACTCTGGGTCTGCTTGATGTGCATCTTCCTTCCACCCCTTCATGCAATTAAATGTGTTTGGCTGGCATCCCCCCCATCTGGCAGGTACATGGCCCGCGGACGGCTAACGCTGCTCCAGTCACCGTTCCCTCGGCCTTCTGGGACGTCTGGCACGCCTGCCTCAGACAGCTGGTGCTGGAGGCCCTCTCTCGCCCCTCTCTCGTTCTCTCTCTCTGTTTCTGCCTCTGTACCCCACCCACCTGAGAGCCCTGAGCTGTGTGTGAGAGCGGGTGTGCGTGTGTGTGGCTGGACCAACACAACTGTTCCCCTCCTACGCAAAGGGCTCAGAGAGGCTGGATTGGAGTAGAGGCCAGAGAACTTCATTCACACTGACCCTTCTGCCGTGCCAAGGCTGGACAATGCAGCGAGCGCCTAGCTAAGGGCCTGGCTGAGCGCCAAGGCCGCTAAACAGCTGCTAAGGTGGTCACTCCTGGTAAGACGTGATCACTGTTTCAATAGAGGTGGAAGTTGCTGGAGGAGTCTATAATGGTGGGGGAAATAATAATGGTACTGATACGAGATAAATTATTGAAATATTTTATGGCTATTGATAGTATGTTAAAAAGTATAACCCATTAATATAATACATAGATTTTATGTACTACATTACCTTATCATCATCTGATTGTCCTTTAAAAAGTGAGTTTGCTAAGCATATTGTCTCAAAAAGCACAGCAGGATATCGGGTGGTGCAACTGTCTAAGTGTCTAATTATTTTTCAATGGGGTGACTGCAGCAAGTTTAATCTCCAGTGATGCCACAGCCATCTCTGGATCCATCTGGCAGCAAGACACTAGCAGAAGATCCTTTAAGTCCTGTAAGTTCTGAGTTGGGACCTTCATGGATCACATCTGCCAGTCTATTGGTTGGACTGTTACTGATCACTACATACCAGGGACACCCCACAAGGCCTGATGCCTGATCTTTTAGAGATGTTCTGGCACAGTCAGTCATTTAACCATCACAATTTGGACCCTTATAAAAGCGACTCAAGACCCTTATGCTTGCCCTCATCACCTGCAAGAACTGACTGCTTACTTGCTGCCCAACATGTAGCTGCCAACACTTGACAGATGCGACTGTAAAAAAAAAAAATATGAACAGATGCCATTGACTTTATTCAATCTGTCATTAGTGCTACTGTTGATACATGTAATGTGCTCCTAAGATTACATTAACAGTATAGGACTGCCATGTTGACATAAACTCGGATGTCTGAATATTTTAGGTCTTTATTTTAGATACAAAAGAAGAAGAAAAAGAAGAAGAAGCCATACGAAATGCAAAACACTTGAAAAAGTTCTGCAGAAGTATTACACTCACTCATGAGGGAACGCTAGCAACTTCAAAGCCAAGCAAGCGGTGTGTAATACTTCTGAACACTGTGTGCTTGAGAGATAGGCCCATCTATCCTTGTGTTGACACTAGCAGATAATGAAGCCCCAAACAGTGTTAAATCTAATTGTGACCTCTCTGATTGCGAATGCACAAAGCTAAAATACTCAAAGCATACACACTTAACCCAAACAGCCCAAGGGCCTCATACTTTCTCAATTACCCCAGCGCGGCAAAAAAATGGGGGGGGGGGGGGGGGGGGGGGACGAAAGAAAAAAACATCTTTGAAGAGAAACGGTTGCATAAGCATTTTTATGCGACTCTTTTTTTCAAAGCCCGGCACTTTCGCACAGTTAGCAAGCGATAAATCCAACACGGCTAACTCAATAAGTATTACTGTATTTGCCTTCGTCGTTAGCTGTTCAACGGCATGTAGCACTAAAAGGCTGTTCATCAAGATGGAGCGTTAAAAATCTGCCTGCTCCTTTATTCCTCTATAAGTGGGCAATGAGAGAACAAGAGAGAGAGAGAGAGAGAGAGAGAGAGCAAGAGAGAGAGAGAGAGACAGAGAGGGAGGGAGGGGGGAGAGAGGGAAAGAGAAAAGGGGGAGTGTGATACTTTTTATACATGATATGACAAAAGTACTGGATGGAGCACAAAACAGCTACTGCACAGAAAACATTTCTCTAACAGCTCCACAGGTTAAAGTTGTGGGACTACAACTCGAGAGAGAGAGAGAGAGAGAGAGAGAGAGAGAGAGAGAGGATGAGAGACAGAGAGAGAGAGAGAGAGAGAGAGAGAGAGAATGAGAGCCACAGGGAGGGGGAGGGAGAGAGACAGAGAGAGAGAGAGAGAGAGAGAGAGAGAGAGAGAGAGAGAGATAGAGAGATATACACTATATGAACAAAAGTATTGGATGGAGCACCAAACTGTATTTGCACAGAAAACAATTCTCTAATAGCTCGTTCTTATTCATTTCTTCCACAATTAAGGGTATTGAAAAATATGAGAACCGTGTATCTTGATTTTGTTGGAGTAACTGTTAAAATAAGACATTTCTACCTCATCCTGAACTTATCCCAAATGTATTGGATGGAGCACCATACTCTATTTCAACAGAAAACTGTTCTCTAATAGCTCTTCCACAATTCTTCCACAATTAAAGGTATTAAAAGAAATGAGAACAGTTTATCTTGCTTTTGTTGGAGTAACTGTCAAAATAAAGACTTTCTATCTCATCCTCAACTTATCCCAAAATGTTGGATGGAGCACCATGCTTGTATTGGGACAGAAAACAGTTCTCTAATAGCTCCACAGATCTATAGTCTATGGATGGTATTAAGCACCATGTAGGCACCAATAGGTCAACACTCATCTGCTACAAAGTCCTAATATATTGACAATACTGACAGTCTGAACAGAGTCTAGACAAGCTGTGTGTGCACAGCATACAGCCACAAATCAATGTTTGCATGAGTAGCTCCGTTTTAAACACAAAAATAATAGAAATTCAACACCTAATCTTATAAACTGCTTGTGTCAAATATAGTAGCAACGACTGCAACCAAACAGCAGTCTTTCACGTCGCTATAGAGTGGAATTTCAGTCCAATCTTCTTTGCAGAATTGCTTTAATTCATTGCTTTAAACTGGGTTTTCAATCACGAACTGCCAATTTAAGGTTCGTCCACAGCATCTCAATAGTGTCCAAATCAGGACTAGCTCCAAGTTCAAGGTCAGCCGGCACTCCAAAAACTGCATTTTGTTCCTTTTGGGTAATTCAGAAGTGGACTTTCACACTGTGCTTCATACTGTTGCATTGCTTCAGCTTAAATGGCAGACTGATAACTGAATATTTCTATACAGGAGATTCTGACAGACAGCATACAGAAAGCCATGCTTTTATTTGTTAGGTCAAGCCAACCGGAGACTGGAGAAACAAAACATCCACACACTGATGACTACCACCACCACGTTTAACAGCTGGCACAACAAGTTGCAGAGTTAGACTGTTTAATAAAGGACACCTTGTTGATATCATTTGCA
The DNA here is from genome assembly GCF_023375975.1 of Astyanax mexicanus. Lineage (NCBI taxonomy): Eukaryota > Metazoa > Chordata > Actinopteri > Characiformes > Acestrorhamphidae > Astyanax > Astyanax mexicanus. Next base: position 26,030,023 of record NC_064429.1, on the reverse strand, counting down.
ACACCGTTATTTGTCTTGTAGTATCAAGTGAAATTATAGGCATATATAATATAAACCACATCTCATTTAATCCACAAGAGGTACCCTCATTTATAAAGGGTGTGGATATTACTATATAACTATTATTATTATTATTATTATTATTATTATTATTATTATTATTATTACCCTGACTCTATTATTCTGCTCCAGAATGAACAGGAAAGCCCATATTTAGATGTACATTAAGTGTTTTGCATGGCCCATTTATGGGTAAATGTGGGTATTACGAAGGTGGAACCATGGGGCTGGTTCACCTGAGCAAGGTTTTTTTTTTTTTAATTGTCTAATTTTAGCCCATTTTCTCTCAAATTTACAAGGCCAACTACCCAACCCACTCTTCAGGACTCTGAGGAAAGCGGTCTCAGACTCGGTTCCAATAAATCGCCATCTACCCACCCAGAGAGAGCAAGGCCAGTTGTGCTCTCTCAGGGCTCAGGCAGCTGATGGCAAGCTACATGAACAACCTGTACAGGTTTTGAAGAACATTGTGATACACACGGTTTTAGAAATCTTTCAGGGGGCTTTTATGAATGAGGCCACAGGAGAGGCTTGATTGCCATTTTAGGAATCCAAAGAAATGTCAATAATGCAAAGTGGTAAATGCTTCAGAATTAATTTATTTATTTATTTATAATTTTTGGAAATGTCTTGCATTCCTCAAATATATGAATGGATACGTATTTACAAATGAAATGAAGCTGTAATATCTTCGAACTGTAAAACTGCATTTTTTGTTGTATTCTATCCTACCTTATCCTATCCCAACTTTTTTTTATTTATCTGGGGCTGTGTATAATGTACAGTATATGTATAAGTAATATTATATATATGAATAAGTGTATGTATAAAGAGAAACAGAGAGCGGGAGACTTGGCACATGGTGGCACACAGCAAACAAAGGAAAAAAGTATCTTGCTGAAATCAATTATGCATTCGCAGAGGGGTGAAGCAAAACGCTAGGAAGAGCAGTGCCTAACAGAAGGAAGAGAGGGATCTAATGAAAACCCGCGTGCGATGGAGGTTCAGCTCCATCGCCCTCACATCACAAGCTCTCTGAGGAATATGCCTCCTCAACTTTTTCCCCGTGCTTTTTTTTTCCCCTCATCCTTGCGTAATTAGCATGCTGTTCTCAATTTTTTAGCTTAATTAGGTGTACATAACCTTGGATTTCCAGTAATGAACAAGCTGAAGGCTAACAGTGATGAAGCCATCATCAGCACGATTCCAACAAAAAATAAAATAATAAAATCTCCTCTCTCTCCCTCTCTTACTCTCTCTTTTTTTTTCGCGAGATGAGTACTGTATGCATTTTATAGGTTCATTAGATAATAAAAATACGATGTAAAAAAATAAAGAGGTCTCAAATTAGCACTCAGGGCTAAACACCGAGGCTCCTGACCTTGGCCGTGGTACGTACGCTCGCTGGCTGGCTGCGGAACCAGAGGCCGTACTGTGACGTCTCCAACAGAGAAAGACTACATAAATAAATAAATAAATAAATAAACAAGCGGGGTGTATATTTTCAGAAACTGAAATAAAGCATTCAAGGCAGCGACAGGAGCCTTTTTAGAGCGAGCAGCAAGGTTATGCAAATGTGGCCGTCAAGCGGAGTGCAAGGCTGAGTAAGCCACTGACAGCCCATGGCATGCACAACTTGTCCATTCAGCTGCCAGTGACTCAGGAGACTCTCAAAACAGACAGCACTATCACAGCCAGAATCCCACCATCAACGGCCCACCGTTTCATCTTATAGGACGGAATAAACTGGAAATTTTTACTATCTCTCTCTCGCCTGTCTGTCCGCCTGTCTGTCTGTCTAGCTTTCTCTACAGCCTGTGAGTTAGATGACTTTGTTGAAGGCTTCCCCCCGCCCACTTTTATGTGTATTTAGGCCTGCACTATATACAGTCTTAGACATTACAGCAAAAAAAGATTTTATTTTCATTTTAAGACCATTTCATGCAACAGAATTACACAATTATTTTAAAGACACAAACTTTAAATTAACCACAGTTTTTCTCTACCTACAGCAGTCTGCAAACTGTGTGTATGGAGTCACAGGAGTGACTGATTCGATTTCTTACACCCTCAGAGAGTTCTTTGCCATGAAGTGCCATGTTTAATATCCAGTGACCATTACGAGATAACTCAAGATTCTCAATGAGGTTAAGATCTAGACTCTGTGGTGAACAGAACAATCCACGTGTGAAAATGATGATCTCATGCTCCTTGATGAAACACTCTTTCACAAGTCCAGCACCATAAATCCTGACATTGTCATCTTGGAATATGGCCGTGTATGCCCATCAGGGAAGAAAAAAATCCATTGATGGAATAAACTGGTCTATTTTCAGTATATTCAGGTATTCAGTCAGCTGACCTCATTCTTTCAGCACATCATTTACTTACACAAATCCAGATGGAGACTTTTTTTGTAGACTTTTTTTGAGACTTTTTGTGTAGAAATGCTCAGTGGGAAGGCTGTGCTTTTCTTTCACACTCAAAAAAAGGCCAGCAAAGCTCCATAGTAAAGCCATGACTGCTGTATTCATATTTAACAGCCAGTAATCATAAGAGCTCTCGTTCCATAACTTTTAAATTGAGAGCTCTGCCACTTACACATTTACCGTAATTAGCATATTTAATAAAAACTCTCCTCTCCAGCAATTACCGCCTTCAAAACTCAGAGAATTCAGTTCATGAATAGATCGCTTTTTCTGTGATCAGCTCAAGAGCTAAAAGTTAATGAATCAAATCTAAACAAAGCAACAGAACACAGAACAGCCCTTCAGTGTAATATTAATACAAAATCACTGCTGCTGACTTCAGACACTGAAACAACTTACAACAGCATGAACACGACACATAAACTCCTCAGTACTGAACTTTCAACTACTTACTTACTTACTACAGCTAAGAGATTTTAAGATTTAAAGGAGAAACACTGGATTATAGCTTTAAGTATTTTAAGATGAACAACAAATACAGCAAATAAAAAAACGGGATCTTACGTTCATTAAAAGCATATTCAAACTCTTCCAGAGTCTGGGGGAAAACGAGCGCAGGCTCGTCTTTCTTCATCAGCTCGTCCAAGTCAATCCTGGACAACAAATCTGAATAAAAAACACAAAACACTTTATAAGCAAGAGATAGTCTAAGTTTTCATTTTTAGAAAAAAAAAATATCCTCATGATCTCAAGAGAATTTTTTTATTGTGATTTCAATATAATACAAAAATTATTATTATTATAATTTTTTTGATTATCTTACCTTTTATTTCTTGCTAATTATTATTATTTTTTGGTTATCATAATTGATTTAAAAAATCTAAATTCTTGAAATTCTTGTGATGACATCACTTTAACTAAATGTGATAAAAAATAATAATAATTCGTTTTTTAATTGTTATAACATTTTTCTTGTGACCTTAAATTCTTGTGACATTCACAAACACAAACAATTTTTTTAATTATTTAATTATCACAAATCTTTCTTGTGATCTCAAGATCAGATAAAGTAGGTGCTTTACACTGTTCTGCTGTCTGTGTTTCTTTAAACGCGTGTGGCTGGGTGAGGGTGAGGGTGAGGGTAAGGCCTGTTCACTGTTTACCTTTCAGCGCGGCGGTTTTCTCCTTTTCCTCTTGTGCTGATACCTGGGCCATAGTTATCCACACCAAATAAAATCTAAAACTGCCAGCTCTGACTATCATCAGCCCTCCACTTTAAAACCCTCACAGTGGGATAACCTGCACACAGAAAAAAGAAATCCAAGGTTAGGAGTCGCAGAACGAGAAGGAGTGAAGGTTTATTACATTGTAAATGTATAGAGACAGTATCATTAAAAATTAACCAGTATTTAATCAGCAGTTCTAACACTGTTCAGAGGTCAGTTTGACAGGGAAAAGATAGTAAGTGGGAATGTTTGATAAAGCTTGTAGTTAAACTGCAACTTTTCACACTGCGTTATACTTATAGGAACAGCATACAGTGACTTGGTCATTTACTTCAGCACTGCTTACTGACAAAGAGCAAAAACATAAAAAAATGGCTTATTATTGTGGCCTTCATTACTTTTTTTACTTCAATTCTTTCTTAATTCAGTTATTAGCTGATATATTATAATGCTTTTGGACGATGTAAAATCATATCAAAATCATATTAAAGTTTATTAGTCACAGAAAGACACCCTGATTTCAGAAGAAACAATAAATGAGAAGAACTGGTGTCCCCCGTACTTTTGTCCATAAAGTGTAAGAACAGAGAGGGAATTGGTGTGTAATTTACTGTGCAAAAGTATATGGTTGAGTAATTTGGACAACTTTGTTACACTGAAAATATATATATATATATATATAAAACAACTCAGAACAGTAAAGGAATGAGCGAAATGATTTATATATGGTTATTCGTTAGAAGGGTACAAATGTTTTCTGCTTTATGATTAGTTTTTTCAATGCATGAAAGAGTTTAAAAACTCTACAGTAAGAACAGGATGTAAAATCGATATGTTTATTGAAGCATCTGCATATTTTGTTTTGCTAGTCTCTAAACTTTTTTTTATAATCATGTGGTTTAAATACAAATGTAAATGTATACACCAGCCTCAGAAGTGGTTTATTTAGTGTAGTGTTTAAAGCCCCAAACGCTAAATAGCATTGGTGAACTGTGGATCAGTGCCATATACTGTACATCCCTGGAAAAAAATAAGAGACCACCTAAAAATGTTAAGTTTCTTTGATTTTACCAAATTGAAAACCTCTGGAATATAATAAAGAGGAAGATGGATGATCACAATCCAACAAACTAAGTTGAACTGCTTGAATTTTTGCACCAGGAGTGGCATAAAGTTATCAAAAAGCAGTGTGTAAGACTGGTGAAGGAGAACATGCCAAGATGCATGAAAACTGTGATTAAAAAACAGTGTTATTCCACCAAATATTAATTCTGAAGTCTTTAACATTGTCTAAATGAAAATGTTTTTATTTAGTTTTTTTTGGGGGGGGAAATAGTTGTCTGTAGTGTATAGAACAAAACAACAATGTTCATTTTACTCAAACATAAACCTATAAATAGCAAAATCAGAGAAACTGATTCAGAAATTAAAGTGGTCTCTTATTTTTTTCCAGAGCTGTATATAAGTTGTTGGTTTTTTTTTTTTGTTTGTTTTTTTTAATGTAGGAGACTTAATCCTAAAATAAACAATTATGCATAAATCACATTATTTATATATGTTTTTGTCCCCATTTGGTGTAGCCTAATAAATAATCATTTATACCACTCACAATCAGAGGGCAATTTTAATAGCTTTCTAAGACTAGGCTACATACATTGAACTTATATCCACCTTTCAGGACTGATCTCCTATTGGTTACCTGCCAGTGAGCTACCCTATCATGTGGGAGACTGGGGTTCAATAGACCACTGAAGTCGTTGGCCCTATGTTGTTTATGCTCAATGGAAAAAATGAATGTGCTTTCCAAAAACCCGCCTCTATCACAACCTGTAGTAAATAAATATATTTGGAACCCTGTACATTTACCTCCTGAACATCACCCTCTAAATTACGAGATATTTTAACAGTAGTAATTAGAGAAATGCTAGCTTTAAGCTAATGCGTAACTGACGCACAGCTGCAGGGAATGGCAACGGACCCGATTGTGCACTACACCAGCGAACTCCGGCCAGATCGCGTTTTGGATTCTTATTATTTTTCACAGAGGATCATTAAAGTATTTAAACAGGTGGAACATCTATCAGTCTGTTGATGTTGAGCAGTGTAGACTGTTTTAGAGCTTCGAAATGCAGATAATGAGAGAAAATGGTTCTTAGTTCAGGAGCAGCGCTTCACCGCGGGTTTATTTAATTATGGCACACCTGAACCAATTCAACTAACAACTAACTACTCAACTAACTATCTGCCCTTGCTGAGGTGAGCTAAGTGACCCAGCAGGAACACTATCAGTGCAGTGTTACTCCAGAACCACAGAGCTAACTAACTGAAGAACCATAGAGTCATAAAGGCATAATGTGGCTTAATATGCTAAACAACGAGTCAGAAGCCCCAAACATCTCTAATTTATTTCACTGCATAATAAAGTAGGTAAATGGTAAAACGTGTTACAGCGTTTAAAGCTGGTTCTGGGCTAATTCTGTTCTGCTGTGATAGTAATTTTCTGGCAGTAACACTCCCAGCTCTCTTTAGTGAGGGCAGTTAGTTCATTAGTTGGATCAGCTGTGTGTAATATGCTGTAAAATACGGCTGGAGTTCGCTGGTGTTGCACCGAAAAGAGTCCCCTAACGATCTCTGCAGCTCCGCTGTAGCATTAGCTTAAAGCTAGCATTTTTCTCATTATGTCTCTTAAACGACCTCGTAATTCAGAGGATCCAGTGATGTTTAGCAGTAAACTGTACACAGAATTAAACGTACAGAGTTCTGAACATATTTATTTACTAGAGAATGTTATAGAGGCTAGTTTTTGAAAAGCCCATTCATTTTCCTCATAGGAAAAAAGGGCTTAGACACAAAAGCAATACGAGGGACTACAGAATGAGGCATGACTACAGTGCTCTATTCCCAGTCTGTAACAGGAATAACCTTATATGTCAGCTAAATGCCATAAATTATACTGAAATGAAATAGTTTTGGAAGGTGTCAGCATGCTAGTTTATAGTTTGCATTGTTATACTGAGAGTTTTCATAAAATTAGTTAACTGTTAATTGATTAAAATGCATGTAACCAAATGTAATTGGTTAACGTTTTAAATGCTTACAGTATGCAGTATAGTATCAAATCGCAACCCCTGTATCGCGATACTGAGGTTATTGCCAATCTCTTAACTATACACAACCTAGCCAATACTTAACTAGCTACTTAGCTAAGCTAAAATACTGTTAGAAAGCAGCTTAGTTAACTTAGCTATAGTTACTAGTAACTAGGTTAGTTAGCTGGTTAGCTAGCGTTAGCTATCCCCCTCCACCTCCTCTCTGTAACTAGAATCAGCTAATATAGACACTAACCTGAGTGTGTCCTAATACTTTTAGAGCAGGACCCAGCAGCCACAGCCAAGGCTCTCTCTCCAGCTAACCAGCAGTGTTAGGTTAACTAACTCCAGTGTTAAGTATTTATAAACCGGTGATTTTAACGGTCACTACAGGTAAACAGCAGTGTTTACCCTCAGTCAGCAGCGACTCACAGCCGAGCGCCCTGCCGCACAAACGAGCCCCAACCCCGGCTACAGACAGAGACACAGCCCGGCGGGGCTGGAGCGGTTATACAGCTATATGAACAGTTATATTTCCTAATGTTTCGCTTTCGTTCACGTACCATATCAGCAGTGGGGAGGTTTCTCTCTCACACACACACACACTTTACACACACACTCACTGTATACACACACATATACACACACCCGCGGCGGAAACGGAAACCCCGCGTTCCGTCTCAAACCTCACAATGCTGTCTACATAGTTCAGTATGTGCGTAGGGCACTAGATCAGTGAATTCGCTGTCTGTGCTCTACAGCGGAATAGGGCACTAGCTCGGTGTGTGCACTGCACCGGGATGTGCTATTTGGAACACGACCCAAGACGTATGCGTGTTTTTTTTTCGTCAGCAAACCGAAAGCAGTGCACTTGACTCGCGTGAGAAAGTGATAGTGATCCAGTACATTCACAATCAATACCTGTATGTAGCTCAAATTCTATTTAAATGATTTAACGTTAAATTAACTTTCCCTTTTCAATGTAATTCGTTTATAAATGGCAATAAAATATACCAGAAGAAAAGAAAAAGAAAACAAAAAAGGGGAGGAAGAAAGAAGGAAAAAACAAATAAGTAAGAAAGAAAAAGCTGAAATTAATGAAAAAAGAAAGAAAAAAGAAGAAAGAAAAAAGAAGATAGAATGGAAAAAGAAAGAAAGGAAAGAAACAGAAAGGAAAAAGGAGAAATTGGAGATAGAAAGTAAGTAAGAAAGAAAAGAAAAAGAAAGAAAAAGGGAGAAATTAAGAAAGAACAAAATGTAAGAAAAAAGACAGAAAATGTGATAAAAGAAAGAAAGGAAGAAAAAAGCTGAAAAAATAAAAATAAAGAAAAAGGGAGAAATTAAGAAAGAACAAAAAGTAAGAAAGAAAGATAGAAAAACAGAAAAAGTAATAAAAGAAAAAAGAAAGAGAAAGAATAACAAATAATAAAGAAAGGAAAAAACTGAAAGGAATATAAAAAAGAAAAAAGAAAGAAAAGAAACAGAAGGAAGTATGTAAGAAAGAAAAGAAAAAGAAAGGAAAAGGGAAAAATTAAGAAAGAACAAAATGTAAGAAAGAAAGACAGAAAATGTGATAAAAGAAAGGAAGAAAAAAGCAAAAAAAAGAAAAATAAAAAGGGAAAAAAATAAGAAAGAACAAAAATTAGGAAAGACAGAAAAAGACAGAAAAAAACAATAAAAGAAAAAGAAACGAAAAAGGGAGAAATTTAGACAGAGAGAAAAAAAGGAAATAGATTTTATTTTACCATATCAGCTGATCTGATCTGTACTATATGTCATGAAAATTAACAATTATATCACACACACACCCACACACACATCCAGAATCCTGTTTATTATTACATTATTCATATTTATTACATGACAGTTTTTCTATCAAAATTACAAAAATACAGCAATAGACACACAGATTATTTAAAACATGATGCTAAATGAATATACACTGACCAACCATTACATTAGCATCGCCTGTCTTATTAATTGGTCTCCCTTGTTTTGCTACAGCATGTGAAGCATGAACTCCACAAGACTCCTGAAGATGTCCTGTGGTGTCTGGCACCAAGACTTTAACAGCACGTCATGTAGGTTGTGAGGTGTTCATAGGTGGTTCCTTTTTTTGGAGCCTAGTCTACCTTTATCTCACACTGACTTTGTGTTTTTCATGTGTGACTCATCACTCATTATAAATCCTCCTAATTAACTTTTTCTTGAACACCTAGAACTGAACATAGTGCTAGAAAACTCTAACAAACATCACTGTGAATGTTTGGTGAAGAACAAAGTCACAAACATGTCCTAACATTCTGGAGTTTTGCTTAAATATGTTTTCTTTAAATGATCCACTAAAATCCTCTCTTCGTCTTCGAGTGGTGCAGCTTCTTGCATCTCCCACCTGTGATGCACAAACAGAGAGAAAGAGAAAAAAGAGAGAGAGAGAGTGGATTAGCTTAAAAAATATTCTTTCATGCATGCAATTAGATATAAGGCTAATAAAGGTTTACGCACTATAGACTTTTATTATTTGTTAGCTACATTAGCCTTGGTGCATCCTATGACTACTGATGAAAGACTGGAAGATGACAATTTGAGGAGTGTAAAATAAAATATAAAATCAAGTGTAAAATAAAATAAAAGTATAAAATAAAGTGAACAGTGAGAGAACACAGTGTTTAAAAACTCCAGCAGCACTGCTGTGTCTGTGCTTACATTTACATCTTATTCTGATTACTGCAAAATAGTAGAGTTTGTTGTCTAAACAAAGTTTTTCCAAGAACTTGAGTAGTCCGATAATGAGGAAACCCATGAGCCAGGGAAAAATCAGACCTTTGCTTTTGCAACCAGTCAATAAACTCACAGAATAAGACATGTAACAAACCCAAACCTTAAATGTAAAACCCAAATTTCATGTTGCCAATTCACTGCCAAGATAGCAATAAACTGCTGAATTGCTATGACTGTTGACAACTGTCTAGGTTGTTTTAAATGTGTCAGTAGGTGTATTCACAAGCACTGTTGCTATTTAAACGATGCAGACACAAAGCATGGAAATAGACTGTTGGTGGGGTGTAAGATAGCAATAAGCATCATGATGCACCTAATGCACAGGATGTAAGATAGGGACCAATGAATGCACAAACAAGAAGGTGGTTTCAATGATAGTTGTACACTACACTCAGTGATTCACCGAACCATGCTGACTATACTGTACCATCTAAGCTGTCGTTTCAGCTCGATTTTATGGTGGTATAATAGCATTTTCTAAAGCCGTTCTGTGTCTTTTTCATGTGGTCCCCTATCCAGAGTCCTTAGAGGAGGATGTATGGGCTCCATATATTCAAAGGGAAGGCACGGCCTGTCGTCTGCTGCAGTGCATGCATACGCAAGCAGGCTGCCCCCTGTGTAGGTGCACTTTGATGGAGCCTGTGCCTCGGTCATTGCGTATGTGTCTGGATCAGACAAGCTCTTTTTTTTCCCCTCACGTGGCCGGCACTGTCAGTCTGGTAATTACAGGCTATATGGGGAGGATTTGTTTATGTAAATATGTGTGTTTGATGCATGGGGGCTTCTCTCGCCTGTCTGCTCTCAGGGCTGTGTCTCTTTCTCCCTGTCACAGGCCCTTTAACAGAGCCACTGGGCCTGAACCTGACAGCAACAGCCTTCCTCTCACTGTGTATATGTATGTGTGTGTGTGTGTGTGTGTTTCTCTTTCTCTCTCTCTCTCTCTCTCTCTCTCTCTCACTCTTTTTTTCCCATAGCAACACAACTTGGTACTGCCTCAGTGGCTATAGAGCTTCAAGATCAAGAGCTCTCTCTCTCTCTCTCTCTCTCTCTCTCTCTCTCTCTCTCTCTCTCTCTCTCTCTCTCTCACACACACACTTTTCTATTTGCATGGACAATATCAGCCAGAAGCCACCAGTCACAATCACTACCAGCCATATATATATATATTTTTTTATATACATACAAATATATACATAGTTTCTCTGATTTTGCTATTTATAGGTATATGTTTGAGTAAAATGAACATTGTTGTTTTATTCTATAAACTACAGACAACATTTCTCCCAAATTCCAAATAAAAATATTGTCATTTAGAGCATTTATTTGCAGAAAATGAGAAATGGCTGAATTAACAAAAAAGATGCAGAGCTTTCAGACCTCAAATAATGCAAAGAAAACACGTTTGTATTCATAAAGTTTTAAGAGTCCAGAAATTTAAATTAGGTGGAATAACCCTGTTTTTTAATCACAGTTTTCATGCATCCTGGCATGTTCTCCTCCACCAGTCTTACACACTGCTTTTGGATAACTTTATGCCACTCCTGGTGCAAAAATTCAAGCAGTTCAGCTTGGTTTGATGGCTTGTGATCATCCATATTCCTCCTGATTATATTTCAGAGGGTTTCAACGCATAATTTTTAAGTCATTTATATTCCAAAGCTGTATATACAGTCATATGCTTACATGAAAAAAATGAGATGCCCCATATATATTTAAACAAATGGACACATGATCTAAAGAGCTGAAAAACGTTGTACTGGGTATGCACTTTGGGCCTCATTTGAGTCATTTGTCTCTTTACATGGACAATTCAGGCAGGACAAGATTGGTGCACTATGAGTGGTAATTTTGGTCTTCTATAATGCATTGCTTGTACTGTGTTGCCCATCTAAATCATTATTAAACTCAAGTTCTAATCACTTCCATGGCTACAGGTGTATAACTAAACCAAGTAGCTACAAAAGCATGCAGACTGCATCTACAAACACTAGTGAAAGAATGGGTCAATGCTCTCAGGAGCTTAGTGAATTATTCCAGTGTGATATTGTGATAGTTTAATGCCACCTGTGCAACAAGTCCAGCTGTGAAATTTTCTCATTACTAAATATTTAAATATTCCACAGCCAACTGTCAGTGCTATAATAACAGAGTAGAATTGCGATTGGGAACAAAAGCAACTCTGTCAGTGTAAAAACAGAGCGTTATCAGCGGATGCTGAGGATCATAGTGCACAGAGATCACCAGCTTCCAGTAGAGCCAATCACTACAGACCTCCAAACTTCATGCAGCTTCAGATTAGCTAAAGAACAGTAGAGCGTAGAAAATTCATGCAATGGGTTTCCATTGCCAAACAGCTTCTCCATTGCCAAGCCTCACATCACCAAACACAGCAATGCAGGGGAGTGAATACTTTTGGCAATATAGTGTATAGGCTCCAGAACACACTCCTCACTCACACAAACACAAGACACAAGAGGCAGGGAAATAGATCCAGATAGCTTCAGTCTCTCATCCCCAGTCAGTCATTACTTCTGAGCAACAAACAAATAACAAATAATAGAGAACACGAGGAAAACACAATCTTTACAAATGTCAGCGACGTGCCGAAGCCAGCGCAGCGACAGTGTGTGTGTGGGGGGGGTAGGGTGTATGTGTGTGTGAGTGTGTGTGCGTATGTGTATCAGGAGGAAGAGTAGACGCCGAAGCTTTTTTCAATGTTTAATTTTCAAATAGGATTAAGCAGAATGACATTTAGCTGAAGGTTAGCGGGCTCGCTCGCACTGCCGTTGTCTTAGCTGATATTGATATTCAGCCGGCGGTCCGGAGCTTGTCAGTGGGACAAACACGCTTGATGAATGAGAAGGCCGGCAACAGGAAGGTGTTAAGTGCAAATTTGAAATGGTGGGGGTGCTGGGGAAAGAAGGGGATGGATGGGGGGTTCGATATGACAAAAACAGCAGCAGTAAACACTTCCTTCAGAACTGTATCTGTATGTGTTATACGGTGCATATTTAACTCATATTATGGTTTGAGATATATATCTCTAATATTAACTATGCTATGCTATGCTTCGCTTGTACGCATGATGGCTTCCTTGTGTACAGGGCCGTTTCAAGGCATTTGGGGGCCCCAAGCTAACTTTTATGTAGAATTATTGTAGGTTATTAGATTAACTGATGTCTTGTTTCTTCTTTTCTTTTTCTTCTTTTCTGTCTTCCTGATGGAAAATGTATGCATTATTATGATTGCTGGAGTTTCATATTTTGCTGGCTGCAGGAATCACTTACCTGGCAGCATGGCTACTGTCAGTAATTAGTGGGAGGAGCCCTGTTGAAGGGAATTTCTGATAACAGTGTCACACACAGTTTGTCATTGCATTCAATTCATAAAGCATTTTGTCTTTGTCTGGGGTCCCAAGGCCAGCTCAGGGCCCTATAGGCAATTGATTGGTTTGCTTGCCTTGTTGCAATGGGCCTGCTTGTGTGTGCTGTGTCCTTTGGTCTGTTGGTTGTGCTAAAGTCCTCTTTTTGTTGCATGTAGGTTTATAATGTAACATACTACTCATACACAGATTGCAGTACACATAAAAATGCTATGGGGCAATGCAGACTCATTATAATGCATCATAATGGATTAATAATGGTTTTTGATAAAAGGATTTCTGTCCACATTGCTTTATCCAATACATTTATTTTTTTAGTTGGGGAGTTGGGGATAAGGTGGTTTTGGTGGTGGTTACCATCCAACATCCTGACCTCACTTCCCAACCGACAACTCTTGCTCTTGTCGCTGAATGCTATGAAATCCTCACAGCAATGCTCCAAATTCTTAAACTACCTCTCTAATAGAAAGGCTGCCCTGGACAGTAGAGGCAGTTACTCCAACAAAAGCAGGATTAACTCTTATGAGTAATTTGAACACAGGTACAGTGTTTTCAAATCCTGGGCTCCTTCTACATTTGGGGAGATTGCATTTAGTTCACTTTTACTCCACTGTCATAAAAACAAATAGCACTATGGCTTCCCACTCATGGCCAGCTGTACACATGCGTTTGTTGACAAGCTGAAAGGTAAAAAAAAATGCTGTACGTAGGCATGTAAACTGAGATAGTAGAATAGTACTACATGATTTTACACTAACTAATATGAGTTATAAACACAGCATTAGGCGAGAAATATTGTGAGAGGTCTCATGCAACTGCATTTAATCTATTATATTAGGTTAGTGTAGTATCAACTTGGCTCATTACATGAATCTGAACTTAAATATTGTGGGAATATTTGAACTTAAAACTTAACAGCTCCTTAAAAGAGAATAAACTTTTGGATCAGGATTGTATTTGCATGTTGTATCACGATTTGATTTGTCCCAATAGCTATTGCTGTGCTTGTATAGTTTGTGATGCATAAATAGTACATACATAAATAGATAGAAAACATCATTATTATTGTCATTTCTTTACATTCATTTATGATGGCATATGAGTCAATCAAATGGCATATGAGTCAATCAAAGAAGCACAGATACTTTATGAAGCCACTGACTGATTATGCAGTATACATGTAACTGTATTTCATTACATTATGTAACCAACTGTAATAAATAATGCAATGACAATTGCACTAACTGATACTAAAACAAACAAAATGAATAGCTCATCTTTATTCATACTCTATTTAATCGCCTACATTCCAATCCAATTATTGTAATTTCTCAAATAAGGAACATCACTGTTCTTCCCTGTTTAATGCAAACCTACAGTACAGGTCTACAATAGAGAGTGTGGTATGATAAGGAGTTGCTAAGTGGAATTTGCGCCTGCAGTCTTCAGCAGAAGGCAGGAGAAGATGAATTTGGAGCCTTCAGTCTTTTTAATGTTTCCTGACAAATACACAGCATCAGCCCAGCAATTTCACTGGCTTTTCTGTCTTAATAAGCCCGGTCTGATGTGCCCTTTCATTCTTATCGCCCGGCTCATTTTTCATGCATTAATGCCGTTCTCGCTGACTCGGCTCCTTTCTCCGCATAAAGAGCAGGGCTACATGCATTAGGGCTCGTATATTTACCGAATTTATACCATCCGCCAGGAATCTGTGCAAATGACACCGTCCAGATGCGCTCGGACGCCGACGTCGCAGGTTGGCCGGCGTTCCGCCTGCAACCGTGAGCTTTCCGCTAAGCAAAATGTACACAGCGCATAGCTGAATAGTCAAACAGCCGCAGCCAAGCCTACATGTAATATCAACACATGTATTATCAACACAGCTGTCCTGTTGCGTTCCACAGTGATAGGTCGGATTTTACATTTGGCCAGCGCGCCCGAAAGTCATCCAATCTCCAAACCATCTATCTTCGCAGTAGGATCCCAGCCACCGGCTGCGCAAGAGGTCAAGCTTGAAGAGCAGCCGGGGAAATGCTCCCCAGCAGAACTGCACACTCTCCCCATCATGTTAAGTTCTTCTGCGTTAAGTGGTAAGTGTTAAGTGCAGATCAATCAAGTTTGGTTTCTAAAGGTTCATTTGGAAACAATGTATGTTCAGTTTCTGAATCTGGCATCCATCATAAACCAATATGATGAATAGCTTTGGTATATTTATGAGTAAAATAGCATGACCATGCTCTGTACCACTAGGACTAACCAGTTAAATCAAGTTGAGAATAAAGAACAACCAGATCAAGACCCTTATAATGGCCAGCCCAATCTCCAGACCTGAACCCCATTGAAAACCTCTAGAATGTAATCAAAACGTATAAAAGAAAATTATCACAAGCCATCAAACAAAGGTAAACTGCTTAATTTTTTTTGTGCCAGGAGGCGCATCCCAAAGGCATCACACAAAAGCAGTGTGAAAGACTGGTAGAGAACATGCTAAGATGCTAGGATTAAGCTGTAAATAAAATTCAGAGGGTATTCCATTAAATATTAATAAAACATTAATATTGTTGTTGTTTGAAAATAAATATGAACTTGTTTTCTTTGCATTACTTGAGTTCTGAAAGCACTGCATCTTTTTTTTTATTTTAATAATTTATAAATAAATGCTCTAAATGACAATTTTCTTTTGAAATTTGGGAGAAATACTGCCAGAAGCTTCTAGAATAAAATAACAATGTAATTTTACTTAAGCATATACCTATATTAGCAAAATCAGAGAAACGGATCATTTTTAAGTGGTCTCTAATTTTTATCAGAGCTGTATATGTGATTAAAAATGTTCGAAAAATGCAGTATTCAAAATATTTTGGCTTTGATTGTGTGATGTGTTCTTGAATATAGCTGTTTGACGGGATGCACTGTGTTCACACGGCAATAAATATTTGCTGTTTTTATTTATACTTTTAACAAACCAATGTTGTACTCTAAGAAACTTTTTTTTTAATTATAATACGCCCTAAATACACTTGTAACACCCAAATAGCATCACCCAATCAACCACCTGGGATCCTTAGCAGCCACTCAACTACCACCTAGCACCAACCACTTAGCAACACCACAGCAACAACATGGTAGCCATAGTATCCACCTAGAAACACCAGAACAACTAGGTGCCTATATTCATGTCATCAGGACCATACAATCACAATTACAAAACTTTGAGAGCTTTGAGAGCAATTTTTTAAATCAGGGATACATGAAGAGTGACAAGAAGGAGAGAGAAATAAGAAAGACAAGGAGAAGAAAGCTAAGAGTAATGTTCATTTATATAGTAACATTTAATGTAATAACATTACATTTCCAAAGTAACGTAAGTCTTTCCCACGTCAGAAAATCGATTATATCTACAAAAAAAAAATCAACAGCATAAATTATAATTGAAGCCTGCGTACCATTGCAACACTGTTTTACCTGTACTACATTAAATTAAAATTATATTGAGACCATATAAAGCCACAGTAGATCACATCAGTGACTTGAAATTGAAACAGTATTTTGGCAAATGGTACTACCCTAGTCCTGTAGAGCTGTACAACTAAAGCCAAGTAACCTTAGCTCAAGTTACTATCCTAGCCCTGTACAGCTTGTTAACTGATCAAGTTTAAAAAGTGATGTTAAATGCTTTATTTCATTTACTTTATGCATAAAGTGTAACACAAAACTTGAGCCCAGCTCTCAAAACACTAAATCAGGATGTCAGGATAGTCATATGGTGTCCCAAATAGCATAGGCAAGTCTGTCTGAGTTTAGCTCAATGCAATTTGAGACAAGTGCCTGGATTAGGCATGGAATTTACACTATAAGTGCTTATAAACGTTCATTACTTGCCCTCTTGATAGCTTTGTAGCTCCAGTAAAAGACTAAAAAAGCAGCCTGTAGACAGAAAACATGTCCAGGCTGACGGACTACATTTGGGTTAAGACAAAAGTCTGTCCAAATGAGATTTTTTTTCGTACAAACTCTGTCTTTACCCCGAGGCTCACATTGCAAGGCTTGTCCCCAATAAGGGATGAGAAGGGGCAGAACCAGCAAGGCCATTAGAGTAACTGTCAGCCAGCGGAGTGGTTTTCCTCAGCGCTTGGTGTTTCGCGGCGAGCCGGGTGCCAGCCGCCGGTCGCCGACAGGTACCCGTGTTTGTTTAAACGTGCGCCTGTCAAACAAAGAGGGATGTGGCGCTCAGTGCCAGGCCACAAAAAAGGGAGGCCGACAAGTTCCGCTAATCAGAGACTTCGCACATGCTTAGCACTTCAAGGATCCATCATAATGCAAAGCTAAATATTTAAAGTGCTAAACTTTCAGAAAAGGTCAGGGCTTTCCATGCGTGCCACAGCCGACAGAGAGACTTGCCTTGAGAGAGAGAGAGAGAGAGAGAGAGAGAGAGAGGGATCAGTCTGGGCCTTCTGGAGCTCTGCCCTTGTCCTGGAATGGGAAGAAGCTAGCTCATTTCATGCTTCTAGCTTCTGCCCTTTGGAACGCATAGCAGTACAACGTATAAGCAGGACATAAGAAAAGGTCACATGGATACAGACCTGCAAAGACAACAGCGTGAACCGATGCCTTCCATAACATGTGGGCCTTTGTATGCCATCCAGAACATACTGATACTGACCTGCAGTTTGAAATACTAGTGAAGACATCAAAGCTATGGAACTGTATTTTTTAGACTCCTCAGTAGATGTCTGTTACCTTACTTTAGTGTTATTCACTATTTGTCTTTAGCCTCATGCCTGCAGAAAATACGCATATGCTACGTTTATGCTTGTTTTAATTAAGGCAACATAATATATATAAAAAAACAGCTCTGGAAACAATGAAGAGACCCCCTCAGTTTTTGAATTAGTTTCTCTGATTTTATAGGTATTTATAGGTATATGTTTGAGTAAAACGTTGAGTAAAACATTGTTGTTTTATTCTACAAATTACAGACAACATTTCTCCCAAATTCCAAATAAAAATATTGTCACTTAGAGCATTTATTTGCAGAAAATGAGAAAGCTGCAGAGTTTACAGACCTTAAATACTAAAAAAAAAATCATATTTCATAAAGAGTTCAGAAATCAATATTTGGTGGAATAACCCTGGTTTTTAATCACAGATTTCATGCATGCAGTTCAGCTTGGTTTAATGGTTGTGATCATCCATCTTCCTCTTGATTATATTTCAGAGGTTTTCAATTTGGTAAAATCTAAGAAATTCATGTAAATGTTTTAATAGTAGTACAGCCACGGTTCACATGCTTTGGTTAGCATCTTTCAGCTTGCCCAGAAATGCATGTGCAAAGTGTGTCCTAAAGCGTGAATACGACTTTATGGAGCAGATAAAAGTGAAAAGTGGTGTTAAATGCTTTGTTTACATTTACTCTATGCATAAAGTGTAAAACACTAAATCGAGATGTCATATGGTGTCCTGAACAGCATAGGCAAGTTTGAGACACGTGCCTGGATTAGGCATGGATTTTACACTATAAGTGCTTATAACCTTTCATTACTTGCTCTGTTGATAACTTTGTAGCCCCATATTTGGACTTAGACAAAAGTGATAAAAGTAAATGTTTTAATAGTAGTACAGCCTTGGTTCACATGCTTTGTCCTGTATTGTTTAGCTTGCCCAGAAATGCATGTGTAAAGTGTGTCCTTTATGGGTGTCTCAAGTATGAATAGGACTTCATTACAGCAAATCCTTCCAGCAGTGGACCATACATATATCCTTGAAGAACCTTTGGAAGAAATAATGAACGGGCAGGTGTCCTAAAACTTCTGTCCATAAAGTTACGTAGTTATGAGAGTTAGGAGGAAAGTCCGAACCCTCGGAGTGTTTCTCCTAAGTGTCAAACACTAAAACTAATGCCAGCTACATTATGACTGCAGCAACTTCTGTACATTAGCTACAGCATATATGCGGATCGCCCACAGCGAGCTAGCGTCCTCCATCAGCGAGTGTCCCTCGTCCCCCGCCGCTCTACTTCCCTTAGCTCCAGGCTTGATCATCCATCATCTCTCAGTCAGACCCCTCCTTCTCTTCCTCCTTCAACTGTGATCTCACCCCCTTCACACGCTCATAAGCGCCACTGCAGCGCCTCTACCGGCACGCTCCACCCTCGCCGCCGCCACAGCAGCACTACCACCTCCACCACCACCGCCGCCACAGACGCTGATCAAAGGGGCAGCACACAGGCCTTCCAGTGGCCGCCTTTGAAACAGGCCCTCGCCTTCACGCCACGGCTTTCCATGTCCAATCCTCTTCGCCGCTGATGAGCCCCGGCACATCAGAGAGAGGCAGAGCGCTTCAGACACAAAGAGGATGGCCCGGCGTCTGCGGACCGCCGCTCTAATGCTGCCGTGTGCGGTGGGATAACAGGAATGTGTCTGGGCTGCAGGTGAACGCTAAGTGCACCTGAAAAGTTACTAGACTTTTCCTTATTATCTGTGCTGTTTCAGAAGGTTTCAGGAAGGTTTCCAGAGAGTTCCTCAGCCACTGCTAAACCCTTTCAGACATAAAGCCTTTTACCTGTCTGAGCTGCCTCCACTCATTATTACCAGGGTATCATCACTATAGAACTACACGGCACTACAGGATAAATGTGCCTAGTAGGGATTTTTAGGACTTTGCTTTTTGGACAAAAGTATTGGGACACCTGCTCATACTTGTTTTGTCAGTGTTCACTCTCATCCCATACATTTAGATTGAAGTGGGGTGATTTTAAGAACATTTTAAGAACACACCACTGCAACAAAACGAAAATTACATTGTATTATTGCATACAAAATTATATGGCACACCCCTAACTGAGATATTAAACAATACAATAATTTGATCAGATTTGTAAAAGAAGTCAATGATCCAAAATGTGATGATACTAATAATAATTCACTCAAAATATCTCTATATATCCAGGATTAAAGTAAAATAAATGATACTGGACAGATATAATCTGTCTCTAATAGCTATATAATGAAATATGAGAAGAGTGTGAAATTTTCTTTTGCTAAAAACAGTAAAAAAAAAAAAAAAAGTAGTACCCTGATGTGATAATAAGAGGTGGAAGATATGGCACGATATTTCAGGGTATAATATTGTTCACGATATTCAAAAATGTTGGTGATATTATCGTGTACGATATGATATGGCACACCCCTAGACAGTAGAGACAACAAAATCCCAACAAAATAAACTCTTGATTTTGTCAAAAATCTGATCAATGCGTTTACATGAACCAGATGAACATTTTTGGCCAAAGCCAAAGAATCTGACTAAAGGCCAAAAATATGTTTCACTAGTTTTCATAAATTTTGTCGTACTATTTAAAAAAAAAAACACACGATAAAATAACTACAACTTAAACAAAAATAATTATTGAACACAATACTTTTAACTTCCAAACCAGACAAACCAACAAAACACAATATATTTACCTCAGCAGTGCTATTCTAATCAAGAATATACTGTATTACATCAGTGCTATTCTAATCATATATTTAGCTAGCTACCTAATGGGAAACAGATGGGGTTAAACAAGTCCATCTAGCCAATAATCTCACGTTTGTCAAATATCCTGAATTGCAAATATTCGCAAACATCGACCTATTAAGAGAAATCTGTCTTATCTGGTAATCTGTGCATGCATGCGCACACTGAGGAAACTAAAAGAAATCTGAGTAAGCGTATACATTCATTATGATTAGAAATCTGATTACTAAGCTAAAATCCAGCTTGCTTCATCAAATGGCTATTCTGTTATAAGAATTTAGAGAATGCTGTTTACACGATCATTCACAGCATTCACACGAAATCTACAAAAAAGCCAACAAAAGACTAGTTTTCCGCAGACAATTGTTAGGCACAACATCCTCCTTCAGTTTTATACCGCCAGCAAACAAAGCATACTCACCTCATCCATAATAGTCTGTATATAGTATATACATAGCTCACACCTTCTAATAAGGCAATCACTATCCTCTTCACGTCAGTGGACTTAATATTATGGCTGATCAACTTCTAAAAATGTCCATGTCTTTACTCAAAAGACATTGTTGACATTGTTTCTAAGCATTGGCCAGCAGGTAAGTTTAGTAATGTCTGATATAAGAGAAAGCACGGTCACACTAACACTGAATAAAGTAGCTTGGTATATAAGCTCTTGTGATGAGTCCGAGTGGCACTGATCACGCAGCACTCAGCTCATTCCTACGCTCCCGATTCTTAACCTCTGCCGTGATTTGTCAAATAAAGCCGCGCCGGGCTGTGTTTGCCCTTGACTCTGTCTCATGTCAAGAGTGCACTATCTTGGTGTGGATGACACCTCTCACAGAAATAGCAGCTCCTGAGCCGCTACCCCGGACCCCATCACTTCAGCTAAATCATTAGCCCTCTTACCCACAGAGCTGCTGGAGCACTGGCACTGTGACAAACCACGAGCACCACTGACTCTCACTGGCTCCAGATGAAAAGTGCATTAGGGAGTAGTAGTTTAAATGGTATTTGATCAGTGATGCTAATGCTAATGCTAATGTCAACGAGAGAGTGATGAAAACGGAAATGGAAACAAGCCTAAAAGTACATTCATTTTTAACTCTTAGTCTATTCTATTGCTCTACTACACACACACACACACACACACACACACACACACACAAACACACCATCACAAGCAGCAAAGAGAATGTTCAGTCTAGGCTTAGTACAGGGGTCATACACTTTTTAACCAATAAATGTACATGATTTTTCCATGCCTTCAAGGCAAATGTTCATGACCAAACGGTTTTTCATGACCAAAACATCAGTGCAGACATGGACAATAAAACTAAAAAGCAACTAAAAGTATAATCAAAATCAATCTTAAATTAAATCTAAAAAAAAATCAATCTTATAAAAATGCTGACACATAATCTTTAATAATAAAATGTGTCAGATTCTGAGAGCTCCTTTGTGTAGGGCTAAATTGCTGAATTAACTCTGAGCTAACGTATTTGTTAGCTCAAAATAGATTTTCTCCATCAAAAAACGGAAACACAAAGATTTGAGGACCTAATTTCCATGACTTTAACAAAACTTTCTGGGTATTTTTATTTTTCCAAAAATAATCCAAATCCAGGGCTGGGAATTGCTATTTTTAAAATTCCATGACTTTTTAATGTTTTTCATGACCATACGAACCATTTTAGTACTAGATTATGCCATAAACAGATCAGTAATCATTTGTCCAAATTTTGATCAGAATATCATGCCAATTATGAACTCAGTTACACTGGGTGATACTGTGGTAAATCATGGGCTGACATCAACCAAACAACTGCCAAACAACTTTATGAAAAGAGATGCTAACGCAAAAGCTAAAAGGACACACTACATGGTCTTTGTTTTTGTTTTTCTAATAATCAAGAAAAGTTATTAAAAAACAAAAAAAATCATGTTTATTCCATTTTCTCAGTTGGAGTAACCATCTCTACAGTCCATGGTATGCTTTCTACTACATTCTAGAGAATTGGTGTAAGGATTTGATTGCATTCATTAACATGTTGGTGAGTCAGGATGCTGTATTACTGTATTACTGTAGATGGAGCACCACCTGAACTGACCTCAAACGGTCCCTATCTATCCCTATCAACCTATTCTTCCCTGATTGGCTAGTATGTATGCAGTATGGCGGCAAAAATATTTGGCATAAAGTCTCTGGAAGCTATCCACTTGCCTCGGACTAGTTGCTCACTCTCCATTACCAGTTACATCAAAGTTTATAGAAAGTCTAACTAGGAAATTTCTAATTGTTTCCACTGCTGGAGGGGCTATTCACCTGAATATATAAGATCCACATGGTTCTATAGTATAATGAATATAATGTTTAAGTTGTCTGACCAGAGGAGGATGGGTCCAACATATATATTAGCCTTAATAGCACATGAGACTCTTGGATACTCTCAAGGTTTCTCCCTTCTCCAGCTTTCAGGGAGTTTTTCTTTCTTTTCCTCGTAGCTCACTGGAAGTTTTGTGTTGTATGATCAATATTTTGTCTGATTCTCTGTCCTGCTAACACATTTCTGTAAAGCTGCTTTGCTGCAAATTTGCGACAAACTTTTTCCATTAAAATAAATAGTGTGTGATGAGGCGAAGTGGCAAGTAGTAGTTATTATTACATTGTTTTAAATGTAATGTTTTATTTTTATTTCTGAACATTCAGAACACCTAGACACGTGATTTTTTTTTTACCAATTAACAGACCAATTAAAAT